>NC_088220.1:73245688-73253188 GCF_036934945.1 Oncorhynchus masou masou
AGTGCCTTGTTGCAGTGTTACTTTAGTACCTTGTTGCAGTATTACTTTAGTACCTTGTTGCAGTATTAGTATTACTTTAGTACCTTGTTGCAGTATTACTTTAGTGCCTTGTTGCAGTATTACTTTAGTACCTTGTTGCAGTATTACTTTAGCCTTGCCTGTGCCTTGCAGTATTGTTAGTGCCTTGTTGCAGTATTACTTTAGTACCTTGTTGCAGTATTACTTTAGTGCCTTGTTGCAGTATTACTGTAGTGCCTTGTTGCAGTATTACTTTAGTGCCTTGTTGCAGTATTACTTTAGTACCTTGTTGCAGTATTACTTTACCTTGTTGCAGTATTACTTTGGTTTCAGTTATTTAGTGCTTTTTTGTTGCAGTATTACTTTAGTGCCTTGTTGCAGTATTACTTTAGTGCCTTGTTGCAGTATTACTTTAGTACCTTGTTGCAGTATTACTTTAGTGCCTTGTTGCAGTATTACTTTGCCTTGTGCCTACCTGTTGCAGTATTAGTACCTTGTTGCAGTATTACTTTAGTGCCTTGTTGCAGTATTACTTTAGTGCCTGTTGCAGTACCCTTGTTGCAGTATTACTTTAGTGCCTTGTTGCAGTATTACTTTAGTGCCTTGTTGCAGTATTACTTTAGTACCTTGTTGCTATTAGTGCCTTGTTGCATTATTTAGTGCTTTAGTGTTACCTTGTTGCAGTATTACTTTAGTGCCTTGTTGCAGTATTACTGTAGTGCCTTGTTGCAGTATTACTTTAGTGCCTTGTTGCAGTATTACTGTAGTGCCTTGTTGCAGTATTACTGTAGTGCCTTGTTGCAGTATTACTGTAGTGCCTTGTTGCAGTATTACTTTAGTGCCTTGTTGCCTTTAGTGCCTTGTTGCAGTATTACTTTAGTGCCTTGTTGCCAGTATTACTTTAGTGCCTTGTTGCAGTATTACTTTAGTGCCTTGTTGCAGTATTACTTTAGTGCCTTGTTGCAGTATTACTTAGTGCCTTGTTGCAGTGTGCCTTGTTGCAGTATTACTTTAGTGCCTTGTTGCAGTATTACTTTAGTGCCTTGTTGCAGTATTACTTTAGTACCTTGTTGCAGTATTACTTAGTACCTTTGCAGTTGTGCCTTGTTTACTTTAGTGCCTTGTTGCAGTATTACTTTAGTGCCTTGTTGCAGTATTACTTTGCCTTGTTGCAGTATTACCCTTGTTGCAGTATTACTTTAGTGCCTTGTTGCAGTATTACTTTAGTGCCTTGTTGCAGTATTACTTTAGTGCCTTGTTGCAGTATTACTTTAGTTACTTTAGTGCCTTGTTGCAGTGTTACTTTGCCTAGTATTGCAGTATTACTTTAGTGCCTTGTTGCAGTATTACCCTTGTTGCAGTATTACTTTAGTGCCTTGTTGCAGTATTACTTTAGTGCCTTGTTGCAGTATTACTTTAGTGCCTTGTTGCAGTATTACTTTAGTGCCTTGTTGCAGTATTACTTTAGTGCCTAGTTGCAGTGTAGTGCCTTTAGTACCTTGTTGCAGTATTACTGTAGTGCCTTGTTGCAGTATTACTTTAGTACCTGTTGCAGTATTACTGCCTTGTTGCAGTATTACTTTAGTGCCTTGTTGCAGTATTACTGTAGTGCCTTGTTGCAGTATTACTTTAGTGCCTTGTTGCAGTATTACTTTAGTGCCTTGTTGCAGTATTACTGTAGTGCCTTGTTGCAGTATTACTTTAGTGCCTAGTTGCAGTGTTACTTTAGTGCCTTGTTGCAATATTACTTTAGTGCCTTGTTGCAGTATTACTTTAGTACCTTGTTGCAGTATTACTTTAGTGCCTTGTTGCAGTATTACTTTAGTACCTTGTGCCTTACTTAGTGCCTGTTGCAGTATTACTTTAGTGCCTAGTTGCAGTATTACTTTAGTACCTTGTTGCAGTATTACTTTAGTGCCTTGTTGCAGTATTACTTTAGTGCCTAGTTGCAGTGTTACTTTAGTACCTTGTTGCAGTATTACTTTAGTACCTTGTTGCCGTATTACTTTAGTGCCTTGTTGCAGTATTACTTTAGTGCCTAGTTGCAGTATTACTTTAGTGCCTTGTTGCAGTATTACTTTAGTGCCTTGTTGCAGTGTTATTACTTGTATTACTGTGCCTTGTTGCAGTATTACTTTAGTACCTTGTTGCAGTATTACTTTAGTGCCTTGTTGCAGTATTACTTTAGTGCCTTGTTGCAGTATTACTTTAGTGCCTTGTTGCAGTATTACTTTAGTGCCTTGTTGCAGTATTACTTTGTGCCTTGTGCCTTTAGTGCATGTTGCAGTATTACTTTAGTGCCTTGTTGCAGTATTACTTTAGTGCCTTGTTGCAGTATTACTTTAGTGCCTTGTTGCAGTATTACTTTGCCTTGTTGCAGTATTACTTTAGTACCTTGTTGCAGTATTACTTTAGTACCTTGTTGCAGTATTTAGTACCTTGTTGCAGTATTACTTTAGTGCCTTGTTGCAGTATTACTTTAGTGCCTTGTTGCAGTATTACTTTAGTGCCTTGTTGCAGTATTACTTTAGTGCCTTGTTGCAGTATTACTTTAGTGCCTTGTTGCAGTATTACTTTAGTGCCTTGTTGCAGTATTACTTTGCCTTGTTGCAGTGCCTTGTTGCAGTATTACTTTAGTGCCTTGTTGCAGTATTACTTAGTGCCTTGTTGCAGTTACTTAGTAGTGCCTTGTTGCAGTATTACTTTAGTGCCTTGTTGCAGTATTACTTTAGTGCCTTGTTGCAGTATTACTTTAGTGCCTTGTTGCAGTATTACTTTAGTGCCTTGTTGCAGTATTACTTTAGTGCCTTGTTGCAGTATTACTTTAGTGCCTTGTTGCAGTATTACTTTAGTGCCTTGTTGCAGTATTACTTTAGTGTGCCTTGTTGCAGTATTACTTTAGTGCCTTGTTGCAGTATTACTTTAGTGCCTTGTTGCAGTATTACTTTAGTGCCTTGTTGCAGTATTACTTTAGTGCCTTGTTGCAGTATTACTTTAGTGCCTTGTTGCAGTATTACTTTAGTGCCTTGTTGCAGTATTACTTTAGTGCCTTGTTGCAGTATTACTTAGTGCCTTGTTGCAGTATTACTTTAGTGCCTTGTTGCAGTATTACTTTAGTGTTGCAGTATTACTTGTGCTTGTTGCAGTATTACTTTAGTGCCTTGTTGCAGTATTACTTTAGTGCCTTGTTGCAGTATTACTTTAGTGCCTTGCAGTATTACTTAGTGCCTTGTTGCAGTATTACTTTAGTGCCTTGTTGCAGTATTACTTTAGTGCCTTGTTGCAGTATTACTTTAGTGCCTTGTTGCAGTATTACTTTAGTGCCTTGTTGCAGTATTACTTTAGTGCCTTGTTGCAGTATTACTTTAGTGCCTTGTTGCAGTATTACTTTAGTGCCTTGTTGCAGTATTACTTTAGTGCCTTGTTGCAGTATTACTTTAGTGCCTTGTTGCAGTATTACTTTAGTGCCTTGTTGCAGTATTACTGCCTTGTTGCAGTATTACTTTAGTGCCTTGTTGCAGTATTACTTTAGTGCCTTGTTGCAGTATTACTTTAGTGCCTTGTTGCAGTATTACTTTAGTGCCTTGTTGCAGTATTACTTTAGTGCCTTGTTGCAGTATTACTTTAGTGCCTTGTTGCAGTATTACTTTAGTGCCTTGTTGCAGTATTACTTTAGTGCCTTGTTGCAGTATTACTTTAGTGCCTTGTTGCAGTATTACTTTAGTGCCTTGTTGCAGTATTACTTTAGTGCCTTGTTGCAGTGTACCTTGTTGCAGTATTACTGTAGTGCCTTGTTGCAGTATTACTTTAGTGCCTTGTTGCAGTATTACTTTGTTGCAGTATTACTTTAGTGCCTTGTTGCAGTATTACTTTAGTGCCTTGTTGCAGTATTACTTTAGTGCCTTGTTGCAGTATTACTTTGCCTTGTTGCAGTATTACTTGTGCCTTGTTGCAGTATTACTTTAGTGCCTTGTTGCAGTATTACTTTAGTGCCTTGTTGCAGTATTACTTTAGTGCCTACAGTATTACTTTAGTGCCTTGTTGCAGTATTACTTTAGTGCCTTGTTGCAGTATTACTTTAGTGCCTTGTTGCAGTATTACTTTAGTGCCTAGTTGCAGTATTACTTTAGTGCCTTGTTGCAGTATTACTTTAGTGCCTTGTTGCAGTATTACTTTAGTGCCTTGTTGCAGTATTACTTTAGTGCCTTGTTGCAGTATTACTTTAGTGCCTTGTTGCAGTATTACTTTAGTACCTTGTTGCAGTATTACTTTAGTGCCTTGTTGCAGTATTACTTTAGTGCCTTGTTGCAGTATTACTTTAGTGCCTTGTTGCAGTATTACTTTAGTGCCTTGTTGCAGTATTACTTTAGTGCCTTGTTGCAGTATTACTTTAGTGCCTTGTTGCAGTATTACTTTAGTGCCTTGTTGCAGTATTACTTTAGTGCCTTGTTGCAGTATTACTTTAGTGCCTTGTTGCAGTATTACTTTAGTGCCTTGTTGCAGTATTACTTTAGTGCCTTGTTGCAGTATTACTTTAGTGCCTTGTTGCAGTATTACTTTAGTGCCTTGTTGCAGTATTACTTTAGTTGCAGTATTACTTTAGTACCTTGTTGCAGTATTACTTTAGTGCCTTGTTGCAGTATTACTATAGTGCCTTGTTGCAGTATTACTTTAGTGCCTTGTTGCAGTATTACTTTAGTGCCTTGTTGCAGTATTACTATAGTGCCTTGTTGCAGTATTACTTTAGTGCCTTGTTGCAGTATTACTTTAGTGCCTTGTTGCAGTATTACTTTAGTATTACTTTAGTGCTTGTTGCAGTATTACTATAGTGCCTTGTTGCAGTATTACTTTAGTGCCTTGTTGCAGTATTACTATAGTGCCTTGTTGCAGTATTACTTTAGTGCCTTGTTGCAGTATTACTATAGTGCCTTGTTACAGTATTACTTTAGTGCCTTGTTGCAGTATTACTATAGTGCCTTGTTGCAGTATTACTTTAGTGTTGCAGTATTACTTGTTTGTTGCAGTATTACTTTAGTGCCTTGTTGCAGTATTACTTTAGTGCCTTGTTGCAGTATTACTTTAGTGCCTTGTTGCAGTATTACTTTAGTGCAGTATTACTTGTGCCTTGTTGCAGTATTACTTTAGTGCCTTGTTGCAGTATTACTTTAGTGCCTTGTTGCAGTATTACTTTAGTGCCTTGTTGCAGTATTACTATAGTGCCTTGTTGCAGTATTACTATAGTGCCTTGTTGCAGTATTACTATAGTGCCTTGTTGCAGTATTACTTTAGTGCCTTGTTGCAGTATTACTATAGTGCCTTGTTGCAGTATTACTATAGTGCCTTGTTGCAGTATTACTATAGTGCCTTGTTACAAACAGGATGCATGTTTTTATTTTGTACAGGCCCCCTTCATTTCAATCTGCCAATTAGGTTAGTATTGTGAAGTAACTACCATTAACATCCATTAAAATCTGTAACTGTTTTAAAGTCACCATTGACCTTATGGTTTCTTCCTCTCTGGCATCTTAGTTAGGAATGACGCCTGTAACTTTGTAGTGGCTGGGTGTATTGATACACGATCCAAAGTGTAATTAATAACTTCACCATGCCTAAAGGGATATTCAATGTCTACTTTTTATAAAACATTTTACACATCTACCAATAGGTGCCCACCTTTGCGAGGTATTCATCTCCCTGGTCTTTGTGGTTGAATCTGTGTTTGAAATTCACTGCTCGAATGATAGACCTTACAGATAATTGTATGTGTGGGGTACAGAGATGAGGTAGTCATTCAAAAATCATGTTACACACAGAGTGAGTCCATGCAACTTATTATGTGACTTGTTAAGCACATTTTTACTCTTGAACTTCTTTAGGCCATAACAAAGAGGTTGAATACTTATTGATTCAAGACATTTCAGCTTTTAATTTTAAATTCATTAGTAAACATAACAATAAAAAATAGGAATTCCACTTTGACATTATGGTGTATTGTGTGTAGGACAGTGACAAACACATTTACACAAATACATTTAATCCATTTGAAATTCAGGCTATAACACAACAACATGTGGAAACAGTCTAGGGCTGTAACACAACAACATGGAAACAGTCTAGGGCTGTAACACAACAACATGGAAACAGTCTAGGGCTGTAACACAACAACATGGAAACAGTCTAGGGCTGTAACACAACAACATGGAAACAGTCTAGGGCTGTAACACAACAACATGTGGAAACAGTCTAGGGCTGTAACACAACAACATGGAAACAGTCTAGGTAACACAACAACATGGAAACAGTCTGGGCTAACACAACAACATGGAAACAGTCTAGGGCTGTAACACAACAACATGGAAACAGTCTAGGGCTGTAACACAACAACATGGAAACAGTCTAGGGCTGTAACACAACAACATGTGGAAACAGTCTAGGGCTGTAACACAACAACATGTGGAAACAGTCTAGGGCTGTAACACAACAACATGTGGAAACAGTCTAGGGCTGTAACACAACAACATGTGGAAACAGTCTAGGGCTGTAACACAACAACATGGAAACAGTCTAGGGCTGTAACACAACAACATGGAAACAGTCTAGGGCTGTAACACAACAACATGTGGAAACAGTCTAGGGCTGTAACACAACAACATGTGGAAACAGTCTAGGGCTGTAACACAACAACATGTGGAAACAGTCTAGGGCTGTAACACAACAACGTGGAAACAGTCTAGGGCTGTAACACAACAACATGTGGAAACAGTCTAGGGCTGTAACACAACAACATGGAAACAGTCT
The DNA here is from genome assembly GCF_036934945.1 of Oncorhynchus masou masou. Lineage (NCBI taxonomy): Eukaryota > Metazoa > Chordata > Actinopteri > Salmoniformes > Salmonidae > Oncorhynchus > Oncorhynchus masou. The sequence goes on from NC_088220.1 coordinate 73,252,505, forward strand.
AGGGCTGTAACACAACAACGTGGAAACAGTCTAGGGCTGTAACACAACAACATGTGGAAACAGTCTAGGGCTGTAACACAACAACATGGAAACAGTCTAGGGCTGTAACACAACAACATGTGGAAACAGTCTAGGGCTGTAACACAACAACATGTGGAAACAGTCTAGGGCTGTAACACAACAACATGTGGAAACAGTCTAGGGCTGTAACACAACAACATGTGGAAACAGTCTAGGGCTGTAACACAACAACATGTGGAAACAGTCTAGGGCTGTAACACAACAATGTGGAAACAGTCTAGGGCTGTAACACAACAACATGTGGAAACAGTCTAGGGCTGTAACACAACAACATGTGGAAACAGTCTAGGGCTGTAACACAACAACATGTGGAAACAGTCTAGGGCTGTAACACAACAACGTGGAAACAGTCTAGGGCTGTAACACAACAACATGTGGAAACAGTCTAGGGCTGTAACACAACAACATGTGGAAACAGTCTAGGTCTGTAACACAACAACATGGAAACAGTCTAGGGCTGTAACACAACAACATGTGGAAACAGTCTAGGGCTGTAACACAACAACGTGGAAACAGTCTAGGGCTGTAACACAACAACATGTGGAAACAGTCTAGGGCTGTAACACAACAACATGTGGAAACAGTCAAGGGCTTTAACACAAC
>NC_088220.1:73255688-73275688 GCF_036934945.1 Oncorhynchus masou masou
TTGGGACATGAGTAACCAGGATGTAAGTCTACAGTAAGAACACATTCAGGTTTAAAACGTCAAATAATAAGGATGTTATGTCATTATAGAAATATTATCTGTGTAATTACAGCTGTGCAATTTTCATGATTACTTCATATTATTCAATTATAATAACATCATCGTTATAGTGTAATTAGGATGGCTGAGTAATCTATCTCACAGTCTACCATCAACCCTAATCTATAACCTCTGCCCTCTCTCCCCACAGGTGATCAAGGCCATAGATGAGGGGTACAGGCTTCCCCCGCCCATGGACTGCCCCGTGGCACTGCACCAGCTGATGCTGGACTGCTGGCAGAGGGAGAGGGGCGACAGGCCCAAGTTTGGCCAGATCGTCAACATGCTGGACAAACTGATCCGGAACCCCAACAGCCTGAAGAGGACTGGAGGAGAGACCACACGGTGAGACAGAGATTTCTTAGTTTATTCACTATTATTGTAATGTGTGTAATCAGTACTGTTTTATATACTGTACTTCCATACAACATTAACTGAATGGTATGTGTTCTAATAGAGTTGAGAATTACAATGGTAGCTAGCAGTATGTTATAAAACGCCCCCTTTAAGTAGGAGTCGTTACTCCTAGGTGGAACTGCGTATTTTTACAGACCCAGAGCTAGTTGGGGAGGGAAGAAATGTTCTTCTTTAACCCAGGGATAGAGGGAGAGAGAGAGAGGGTGAAAGAGGGGGAGAATGGGAGAGAGAGTCCTAGAGGAATAATTAGTGGAACTGAATCCCATGAACAGATTTTACAGGGGGGATAGGAACAAGGTTGAGGTCTTGGGGACCCTAGTAACATCTCAATCCATGGCTCACGGTGGTAGAGATGGAGAAAGATGCCCAAAGCACCACAGTATTTCACAACGAATTTCACAACGAAGTAAGGGGCTTGTGTACTACCCCAGAGCCCCCCCCCCACCAGTCCCCAGCCCCCCAGCCAGACCAAAGTGGCGATTGAACCCAGCAGCCCAAGCCTTTCAGCCAACACCTGTTAAATTATGGAGGAGGGGTGCAGTGGAGCGGGACCGTAGTGAGTGTGCTCAGTCCCTCACCTCGGTCGCACCGGCCCTGGGTAAATATTTGATGGCAGATATCGTTGTGAAGCTAAGGAAGGAGGGATGAAGGGATGGAAAAGGTGTTGGTGTGCCTGAAAGAAAGACAGAGTCATGATGAATATCTGCATGCTAGAGGAGAAGCAGTGTGAGGTTAAAGCCACAGTGTGTGTTGTTAATGTTTTCTCTTTAAATAACGATTAACTAACCGTGTCGGTGACACAAGGGAGGAACTGTGTTTCACTTGGCTTCTGTCTTGGAGGACAAATAGAGATGGGACACATGCTAGCGCTTAGTTTGTCTAACCTGCTGTTTCCATCAGAAAAAAAAGATGTGTGTGAGAGAGAGAGAGAGAGAGAGAGGGGGGGGGGAAGAGACAGAAAGAAAGAAGAGAGGCTGAAGAATTACAGTTCCCTTTTCAAAGTCTCAGGGTTGACTGTAGTTCACATGTGCCTGACCCCTGTGATAGGCTAACGTCAGATGATGAAAAACCTCACTAACCATAAGGCCAGAGGGCACCGTGTCTCTCTCTCCTCCTCTGGTATGACAATCGTATCTCAAAATGTTGGCTTAGGAAGCTTGACACACATTGAGTGGCTTGAGACTTATTCATTTCGGTCAATGCGTAAAGATTGTACTTATAAAAAAAATAACCTTTTTTTTGTATCTACAACTTTCAGTTGTCTCACCCACCTAAATCTTTAGTGAGTTTTCTTTTGACCCACCAAAATATCATTTTTTTTATTTTGTGGGTCAAAAGAAAACTCACTAAAGATTTAGGTCTGTGAGACAACTGAAAGTTGTAGGTGACGTTGCTTTAATATAGTGCAAGTTGTCTCGATGTAGACTGACTCTCCACCCCTCTCCGGCCCCAGACCCAGCACCACCCTCCTGGAGCCGGTCAGCCCGGAGGTGGCCTCGGCGCTGGGCTCTGTGGAGGACTGGCTGCAGGCCATCGGCATGGAGAGATACAGCGACAACTTCACCGCAGCAGGATACACCACCCCAGAGGCTGTGGTTCATATGACACAGGAGTGAGTTATGCTTGGTTTACTCAGCATTTATGCATCCAGGAGAGACCTGTCTGACTCTTTTACTGATTTATATTAGGCCATGTTGACACCTACAGAGGATGTTAAATCTGTCATATGAATCAGGAAGCTGTCATGGTTTGTCTTGGTTCCTAATGTTTTCTTTCCTCCTCTTGTTAAAACAGGGACATGGGCCGAATTGGAATCTCCTCAGCTGCACACCAGAATAAGATCCTGACCAGCGTCCAGGGAATGCTCTCCCAAATGCAACAGATGCAAGGCAGAATGGTTCCGGTCTGATCAACGAGAAGGAAACGACTTCATTTCTAACGGATAATACAAATTAAATATCAAAAGACAAATGAACAATCAAATTGTTTACCTCTTCCATGCACTTTAAATTGGATTTAAAAGAAGAAGAAAAGAACAAGAAGAAGAAAAGTGGGAAATATGCACTTTTTATCAGATATTAGACCTTGCCCTATTGAGAACGGGATATTTTTACAGTCCGAGCAGCGCTGAGAACGGGATGGATGGAAAGCTTTTCCGAGAGGCCAACTGGAGTGCCTTCAATGGTCTGGAAGGAATTCAGAGGGGATCGCTCCTCTAGGCAAGAGTAATATTTCTGGAAAGTTCTTTCTGGAATACCCACAGAGCAGATTTTTGTATCGTAACTGTGTTCTGTCCTGTGTGTATGACTTGTTCTCTGTGACTCGCTGCCATATCCTCGATTGTCTTTTCTTTACGTTCGAATACCAACAGACAAAATGGAGGATTCCAACCTCAAGATAAACACTGATGTTCTAAATCTGAGCGGTTGAGGGAGGGAGGGATGGAGGAGGGAGGGGAAGGGGGTTCTGTGTTTTTGCTCTGTTCTGGTCTTGTTTTGTCCAAGATTGGGCTGTTTTGTTGCCCTCTGGACATTTTCTCAGAATGTCTTTGATCTAAAGAGGTGCATTCCTACCCCTTGTCCTCCCGAACCACCATCTCATCCCTCCTCAAACATCTTTCATCACCCCTTTTGGATTACAGCCCGCCCCCCTGGGCCTGATTATTGCTCTATGTTATTTGACGGACAGCTGTTTGGACCAGTTGGATTCTTACTGTGTATTTGTTTCCTGAATGTGGAACTGAGAGCAAAGGAGTATGGGATTTATTTGGGCACGACTGTGCACTACTGCGGAGAGATGGATATGTAACAAAACAACAATGACAACGACATCAAAATAAACAAGAGAATACATGCTGGACATTATTCAATCATCAATCACAATGGTAAGAATCTATAAACTACCTATCCCTTAGTTATTGTAGTCATGTTATCGTTACTCATTGTGTATTTACTCCCTGTGTTGTTATTTTTAACAATTATTTATCTTTTTATCCCTGCATTGTTGAAAGGGCCCATAAGTAAGCATTTCACTGTTAGTCTACACCTGTTGTTTTTGAAGCATGTGACACATAACATTTCATTTGATTTTAATTGATTGGACATATCTTTGTTGGCATTAACACAACAAACAAAAAAACGATTAACTATAAAACACTATAGTATGTGAAGTTATTGAGGTCTGACCTGGATCATTATGTACAGTGCATTTGGAAAGTATTCAGACCACTTGACTTTTTCCACATTTTGTTACGTTACAGCCTTTTTCTAAATTTGAAAAAGAAATACAAAAATGTCCTCATCAATCTACATACAATACCCCATAATGACAAAGCAAAAACAGGTTTTTAGAAATGTTTGAAAATGTATTCAAAATAAAAAAACAGATAACTTTTTCAGTATTCAGGACCTTTGCTATGAGACACGAAATTGGGCTCAAGTACATCCTGTTTCCATTCATCATCCTTGAGATGTTCTACAACTTGATTGGAGTCCACCTGTGGTAAATTCAATTGATTAGACTTGATTTGGAAAGGCACACACCTGTCTATATGAGGCCCCACAGTTGACAGTGCATGTCAGAGCAAAAACCAAGCCATGAGGTCGAAGGAAATGTCTGTAGAGCTCCGAGACAGGATTGTGTCTAGGCACAGATCTGGTGGAAGGGTACCGAAACATTTCTGCAGCATTGGTTAGGGAGGTGACCAAGAGATCCTCTGTGGAGATGGGAGAACCTTCCAGAAGGACAACCGTCTCTGTAGCACTCCACCAATCATGCATCTATGATAGTGGCCAGACGGAAGCCACTCCTCAGTAAAAGGCACATGACAGCCTGCTTGGAGTTTGCCAAATGGCACTTAAAGGACTCTCAGACCGTGAGAAACAAGATTCTCTGGTCTGATGAAACCAAGATGGAACTATTTTGCCTGAATGCCAAGCGTCACGTCTGGAGGAAACCTGGCACCATCCTTACGGTGAAACATGGTGGTGGCAGCATCATACTGTGGGGATGTTTTTCAGAGGCAGGAACTGGGAGACTAGTCAGGATGGAGGGAAAGTACAGAGAGATCCTTTGATGGAAAGCGTGCTCCAGAGCGCTCAAGACCTCAGAACTGGGAGAAGGTTCACCTTCCAACAGGACAACACGACTAAGCACACAGTCAAGTCCTTGATTGGCCCAGCCAGACCCGAGGCTGTAATCGCTGCCAAAAGTGCTTCAGCAAAGTACTGAGTAAAAGGTCTGAATACTATTGTAAGTGTGATATAAAAAAATAAAATAATTAGCAAACGTTTTTGCTTTGTTTTGGGGTATTGTGTGTAAATGTGGAAAAAGTCAAATACTTTCAGAATGCACTGTATATACTGCAGTACTGTTGGCCATTACACTTTCTAACCCTCTGCAGTGTGTACATACTGTAGCACTGTCTAACTCTCTCTCACTGTCTAACTCTCCCTCTCTCTCTCTCTCTCTGCAGTGTGTACATACTGTAGTACTGTCTAACTTTCTCTCTCTCTGCAGTGTGTACATACTATAGTACTGTCTAACTCTCTCTCTCTGCAGTGTATACATACTGTATTACTGTGTAACTCTCTCTCTGCAGTGTGTACATACTGTATTACTGTGTAACTCTCTCTCTGCAGTGTGTACATACTGTAGTACTGTCTAACTCTCTCTCTCTCTCTGCAGTGTGTACATACTGTAGTACTGTCTAACTCTCTCTCTCTCTGCAGTGTATACATACTGTAGTACTGTGTAACTCTCTCTCTGCAGTGTGTACATACTGTAGTACTGTCTAACTCTCGCTCTCTCTGCAGTGTGTACATACTGTAGTACTATCTAACTCTCTCTCTCTGCAGTGTGTACATACTGTAGTACTATCTAACTCTCTCTCTGCAGTGTATATATACTGTAGTACTGTCTAACTCTCTCTCTCTCTGCAGTGTGTACATACTGTGGTACTGTCTAACTCTCTCTCTCTGCAGTGTGTACATACTGTAGTACTATCTAACTCTCTCTCTCTCTGCAGTGTGTACATACTGTAGTACTGTCTAACTCTCTCTCTATCTGCAGTGTGTACATACTGTAGTACTAACTAACTCTCTCTCTTTGCAGTGTATACATACTGTAGTACTGTGTAACTCTCTCTCTGCAGTGTATATATTCTGTAGTACTGTCTAAATCTCTCTCTCTGCAGTGTGTACATACTGTAGTACTGTATAACTCACTCTCTCTCTGCAGTGTATATATATTGTAGTACTATCTAACTCTCTCACTCTCTGCAGTGACTACATACTGTATTACTGTCTAACTCTCTCTCTCTCTGCAGTGTGTACATACTGTAGTACTGTATAACTCACTCTCTCTCTGCAGTGTGTACATACTGTAGTACTGTCTAACTCTCTCTCTCTCTGCAGTGTGTACATACTGTAGTACTATCGAACTCTCTCTCTCTGCAGTGTGTACATACTGTTGTACTATCTAACTCTCTCTCTGCAGTGTATATATACTGTAGTACTGTCTAACTCTCTCTCTCTGCAGTGTGTACATACTGTAGTACTGTGTAACTCTCTCTCTGCAGTGTATATATACTGTAGTACTGTCTAACTCTCTCTCTGCAGTGTGTACATACTGTAGTACTATCTAACTCTCTCTCTATCTGCAGTGTGTACATACTGTAGTACTATCTAACTCTCTCTCTCTCTCTGCAGTGTGTACATACTGTAGTACTATCTAACTCTCTCTCTCTCTTGCAGTGTATACTGCAGTGTGTACATACTGTAGTACTATCTAACTCTCTCTCTCTCTGCAGTGTGTACATACTGTAGTACTATCTAACTCTCTCTCTCTCTGCAGTGTGTACATACTGTAGTACTATCTAACTCTCTCTCTCTCTGCAGTGTGTACATACTATAGTACTGTCTAACTCTCTCTCTCTCTGCAGTGTATACATACTGTAGTACTGTGTAACTCTCTCTGCAGTGTGTACATACTGTATTACTGACTAACTCTCTCGCTATTTGCACTGTGTACATACTGTAGTACTATCTAACTCTCTCTCTCTCTGCAGTGTGTACATACTGTGGTACTATCTAACTCTCTCTCTCTCTGCAGTGTATATATACTGTAGTACTGTCTAACTCTCTCTCACTCTGCAGTGTGTACATAATGTAGTACTATCTAAGTCTCTCTCTCTCTGCTGTGTGTACATACTGTAGTACTATCTAACTCTCTCTCTCTCTGCAGTGTGTACATACTGTAGTACTATCTAACTCTCTCTCTCTCTGCAGTGTGTACATGCTGTAGTACTATCTAACTCTCTCTCTCTCTGCAGTGTGTGCATACTGTAGTACTGTCTAACTCTCTCTCTCTGCATTATGTACATACTGTAGTACTATCTAACTCTCTCTCTCTCTCTGCAGTGTGTACATACTGTAGTACTATCTAACTCTCTCTCTCTTTGCAGTGTGTACATACTGTCTAACTCTCTCTCTCTCTGCAGTGTGTACATACTGTAGTACTATCTAACTCTCTCTCTCTCTGCAGTGTGTACATACTGTCTAACTCTCTGCAGTGGTGAGCTCATTGAGTGCTGAGCTGTTTGAGTGGTGTGTTAATAAACCAGCAGCCCGGCACCTGAGGCCGTAGAGTAGATCAATAAGCCCTGTTCTCAGATCAGTCACTGCTCTAAACCGCCTGGCGTGTGAATGAGGACGATTAATCACTGACTGGGTCAGCAGACAGCACACCACAGCCGCTCACACCTGGGTTCAAATAGTATTTTAAGTCATTTTGAATACTTTTCCTGGGCTTGATTGCACTTGCCTGGTGCAATGGAACCAATAGAAGAGTAGCAAAACTGCAAACCCCGCCCATCTGGCACTCCAGGCAGGCTAAACCAAATTATTAAAATATTTGAACGTTTTAAATAGGCTGCAGACCTGCGTTTAAATGCTATCATAGAGGCATGACTCAGGATCGGTTCTCATGACTCAGGATCGGTTCCCATGATGAAGGAAATGTTTTCCATTGTTGGCTTTTGCCAACCAATAATGCAGTGATGTCACTGTATCGGTGGGTGAAGGCTGATGTTCTTGTTAAGCATTGAATGACTAGAACTTTCCATATGCTTTAACTGGTATGTGTTGTTGGGCATCACAAGGATATTTGAGTAGTTCTATGCCAGGCAGAACTGGCATTCAAACTGAACACTTTCAAAACCAACCATGGCTGACGTGATCTCTCACACGCAATCTCTCTATCTCTCTCTCTCTGTCTCTCTCTCTTTCTCTCTCTCTCTCTGTCTCCCCCCACCCGCTTCTCTCTCTCCTCCAGCTGCCACCGCCTTTCGTCAACAGAATTCCTCCCTCTCTCCATGACCAGAATTCCTCCTCTTCTCCTTGGAGTCTCCTCCAACTCCATCTCTCCATGACTGGCACGTTCACTGTTCGGCGTCGCTCCATTTTTCAGAACGGACAAACAGACTAGCGATCCATGACCACCATCAACAGCTTACGAAAACAATATGAATGATTCAGCAACGCTTAAAAACATTTAAATAATGTAATATAAACTAGACCCTGCTCCAGCAGACAATGTACTTGTTTTATGAATTTTTAAGTTTATTTTCCTTTGTGTTTTTGGTTTGCATGTAAAGTGAGCATGTGGTAGTGTGTTGAGTGTGTATGTGTGTGTGCTTGAGTGAGGGAATGAGTGTGTATTTGTGTTTGAGTGAGTGAGTGAGTGAGTGAGTGAGTGAGTGAGTGAGTGAGTGAGTGAGTGAGTGAGTGAGTGAGTGTGTCTGTATGAGTGTCTATGATGTCTTCAAAATAATCTCAATAGTTGTCTGTTTTTATGCTACAGTGGAGGGGGTTTACAGATTTGTTTTTGGAATTTCATGACCTGCTTTGTGTGGACAAAAACAATGTAAAGTGTGCCACTACTCCAGCTCTGTCAATCCTCTTCAGCAACAGCATTTAAAGAGTTTTGATGTTTTCAACACACCCTTATCTGCAATGGCTTTAGTAGTGGGGTCCAGTGGAATATATAGACAATAGCCTCCTGTACTGACAGAAACACAGGACAGATGGACAGTCAGCGGCATAGGTTCTCTCATTAGAAAGCAGATTGGACTCCCCGAGCTGAAGAAAAATCTTTCTGGATTTTGAGCAGGGGATGTATGTAGTCAACAAGGACTTGATGCTGAAAAAGGTGATAAGAAGGGAATATCATTGATCTCGTTTCATTTAGATGTTTCAGATATGCACCAAATGACAGTCAGGTTACATTCAAAGGACTTAAAAAATATATACAAATTATACAATCGTTATCGAATGTTTTTCCGATCATATGTGATGGTTGACATACTACAGATTCCTCCGTCCTCCATACCAGCCCAGCTCAATGATCTTCTCTTTGCTGAAGTGGGGTTTTAATCCGTCAACGACCTGTCATGGGGAAATATGCAAGAAGTGTGAGGAAAGGGAAACAGAATGTACTGTATAGTACTTTTACATTTAGTTTATGATGAAACAACCTAAGAAAACACACATTAAGGTTTGTCATTGTATGCCTCCTGATACCATTTGATCCAGCCATGTAGACCTAACATTCTTTTAATCTTGTTTTTGTTGTTGTAATATTTTGATTTGATTTTTGGTCATTTGTTTTATTTTGTCAAGGATTTTAGGTACATGTAACTTATGTCATTATTTATGGTCTTTTATATCTAGTTTGTAAAATGAAGGGTTGCCATGTGGTGCATTCTTATTAAAGTAGAAACCATCAAACTGGCTTTGTTTCCTGCTTATTATAACAATAAACACACACACACACACTCTCCAGTGAGTTGGCAGTGAGATCCCTCTGCGGCACATGAGCACAGATAAATCTATATGACTGTGAGCTGCAGGTTGTGTCTCGGGCCACAAGGCGTCTGAGAGATTTTTGGCACGGTCGGTGTGCTTAATCAGAACAGCATCTGTTTCCTGCGCTCATTTCCAGGGGCGATAAAACACTTATTGTCCGAGGCTTTGATGGGGAGAGAAAGAGGGAGAACAGCTCCCATTCAAAAAATGGCCTCAGAAGTACTGTATTCTCTGCCAAATTGTGTTTTACACGTTTCCCGAGGAAGGCCTGTAACAAGGCATGCATATGTTAGCTAGGGATGAACGATTGCAGAAGGAGATGCTTATCGGCTTTGAAGGGAAAACGTGTGGTGTGTGTGTGTGTGTAAGTTTGTGTGTGTGTGTGTGTGTGCGAGTGTGTGTGTGTACTTGCAGGGTCATGTGGTGGGTCTTTGAAAGAAGACAACAGAACATTTCACATTATTGGATTGAAGTTTAACAAGATCAAATTCCACAAAACATTCCTATTTTAATGTTCAACTCCAGACCATCGACCATTTTGAAAAGCAAGTCAGAAATACACAACCTTCATAGTCATACTCTTACAGTTTCTATTTGTATTATCCTTTTTGAACTCTGCATCATTGGGAAGAGCTAGTTAGCAAGAGTTCCACGGTAAAGACGACACCACCCACCCGTTGTATTCGGAGCATTGGACAAATAACATTTGACTTGATTTGAGACAAATAGGAATAGAGAAGAGAAGCAGAGGTTTGACAGTGCAAGAGACGGAGAAGACGCAGACGATGGAGAAGACGGAGAAGATGGAGAAGACGGAGAAGATGGAGAAGACGCAGAAGTTGGAGAAGATGGAGAAGATGGAGAAGACGCAGAAGATGGAGTAGACGCAGAAGATGGAGAAGACGCAGAAGATGGAGAAGACGCAGAAGATGGAGAAGACGCAGAAGATGGAGAAGACGCAGAAGATGGAGAAGACGCAGAAGATGGAGAAGACGCAGAAGATGGAGAAGACGCAGAAGTTGGAGAAGATGGAGAAGACGGAGAAGACGGAGGAGATGGAAGAGAAAACAAGAGACAGAAATGAGAAAGTGCTGCACAGAGAAAGTGAAAAGATAGAGGCAGAAAGAGAGGTATAGGTCATTTGGAAATAATAGGTCTCTAGTCTAATGGTCTAGGTCTCTAAAGCTAGGTCTCTAGTCTAATGGTCTAGGTCTCTAAAGCTAGGTCTCTAGTCTAATGGTCTAGGTCTCTAAAGCTAGGTCTCTAGTCTAATGGTCTAGGTCTCTAAAGCTAGGTCTCTAGTCTAATGGTCTAGGTCTCTAAAGCTAGGTCTCTAGTCTAATGGTTTAGGTCTCTAAAGCTAGGTCTCTAGTCTAATGGTTTAGGTCTCTAAAGCTAGGTCTCTAGTCTAATGGTCTAGGTCTCTAAAGCTAGGTCTCTAGTCTAATTGTCTAGGTCTCTAAAGCTAGGTCCCTGGTCTAATGGTCTAGGTCTCTAAAGCTAGGTCTCTAGTCTAATGGTCTAGGTCTCTAAAGCTAGGTCTCTAGTCCAATGTTCTAGGTCTCTAAAGCTAGGTCTCTAGTCGAATGGTCTAGGTCTCTAAAGCTAGGTCTCTAGTCTATTGGTTTAGGTCTCTAAAGCTAGGTCTGTAGTCTAATGGTCTAGGTCTCTATAGCTAGGTCTCTCGTCTAATGGTCTAGGTCTCTAAAGCTAGGTCTCTAGTCTAATGGTCTAGGTCTCTAAAGCTTGGTCTCTAGTCTAATGGTCTAGGTCTCTAAAGCTAGGTCTCTAGTCTAATAGTCTAGGTCTCTAAAGCTAGGTCTCTAGCCTAATGGTTTAGGTCTCTAAAGCTAGGTCTCTAGTCTAATGGTTTAGGTCTCTAAAGCTAGGTCTCTAGTCTAATGGTCTAGGTCTCTAAAGCTAGGTCTCTAGTCTAATGGTCTAGGTCTCTAAAGCTAGGTCCCTGGTCTAATGGTCTAGGTCTCTAAAGCTAGGTCTCTAGTCTAATGGTCTAGGTCTCTAAAGCTAGGTCTCTAGTCCAATGTTCTAGGTCTCTAAAGCTAGGTCTCTAGTCGAATGGTCTAGGTCTCTAAAGCTAGGTCTCTAGTCTATTGGTTTAGGTCTCTAAAGCTAGGTCTCTAGTCTAATGGTCTAGGTCTCTATAGCTAGGTCTCTCGTCTAATGGTCTAGGTCTCTAAAGCTTGGTCTCTAGTCTAATGGTCTAGGTCTCTAAAGCTTGGTCTCTAGTCTAATGGTCTAGGTCTCTAAAGCTAGGTCTCTAGTCTAATGGTCTAGGTCTCTAAAGCTAGGTCTCTAGTCTAATGGTCTAGGTCTCTAAAGCTTGGTCTCTAGTCCAATGGTCTAGGTCTCTAAAGCTAGGTCTCTAGTCTAATGGTCTAGGTCTCTAATGCTAGGTCTCTAGTCTAATGGTCTAGGTCTCTAAAGCTTGGTCTCTAGTCTAATGGTCTAGGTCTCTAAAGCTTGGTCTCTAGTCTAATGGTCTAGGTCTCTAAAGCTAGGTCTCTAGTCTAATGGTCTAGGTCTCTAAAGCTAGGTCTCTAGTCTAATGGTCTAGGTCTCTAAAGCTTGGTCTCTAGTCTAATGGTCTAGGTCTCTAAAGCTAGGTCTCTAGTCTAATGGTCTAGGTCTCTAATGCTAGGTCCCTAGTCTAATGGTCTAGGGCTCTAAAGCTTGGTCTCTAGTCTAATGGTCTAGGGCTCTAAAGCTAGGTCTCTAGTCTAATGGTATAGGTCTCTAAAGCTAGGTCCCTTGTCTAATGGTCTAGATCTCTAAAGCTAGGTCTCTAGTCTAATGGTGTAGGTCTCTAAAGCTAGGTCTCTAGTCTAATGGTCTAGGTCTCTAAAGCTTGGTCTCTAGTCTAATGGTCTAGGGCTCTAAAGCTAGGTCTCTAGTCTAATGGTATAGGTCTCTAAAGCTAGGTCCCTTGTCTAATGGTCTAGATCTCTAAAGCTAGGTCTCTAGTCTAATGGTCTAGGTCTCTAAAGCTAGGTCTCTAGACTAATGGTTTAGGTCTCTAATGCTAGGTCCCTAGTCTAATGGTCTAGGGCTCTAAAGCTAGGTCTCTAGTCTGCTAAATAAGCTGGGTATGTCAAAGTCATCTTGAAAGCTGAGGTATTGACCAATGTTTTGGGACACGAGTTGGAATGCGGTCTCTCTCTCCTCACCACTACTACCAGCAAATGACAACCACAACCCAGTGGTCCTCTCAATAACATGGTTTCACCTCAGTAGTTCTTCCCAATGCGGTCCAAGAACAGTCTGATGGATTGTGTTAATTATTCCTTTCATTAGGGAGAAGCTAATTTACAGATGGCAGAATAAGACATGCCAATGTTTACACCATTGTTATAATATATCTGGCATTCATGTGGAGCAATGTAGCATAATGTGAAATATTATACCATATTTATTTTCATGAAAAGAAATTAAAGGTTTTCTGGCATTTTTCTATAACATCTTGTTCAGATGTTTGACTATTTTGTTTGTGGAAATGGTCTGAAGTTCACGTTTCAGACGAAACTTCATATTGAAATCACTTGGAGCCACTTATGTTGTCATTCAAACACAGACTGAAAGTAGGGTGAAGACTTGAGATTCAACGTTCCCAGCCCTACCAAACCCGCTGTTCCAACCTTCAGATGAAGTGCTAGCTTCTCAAACTGGCTTGATCCTCCAACCCCTTACTGTCAGAGCCAAGGGTTAGATTGGAACCTTTTGTGATGTTACTCAATTTGAAGATTTCAGAGACAGACTTTACCAGCATGAACAATAGTACACAATAGTACACCACCTCTTCACATTGACATGGCCAATTACCACATCTGCTGTGTAGGGACTCTAGAGTCCAGAGGAGGTCCTTCATTTAGTTCCCCACAATGTCATAATCCATAATCCAAACGCTTCAACTCTAATCTCTGGACCAACAGGAGAGGGAAGTGTTTTTTGTTTCACAAAGCAGTCTATTAAACAGTGCTATTATGAAGAAGGGTGAAATAGTGCTATTATGAAGAAGGGTGAAATAGTGCTAATATGAAGAAGGGTGAAATAGTGATATTATGAAGAAGGTGAAATAGTGATATTATGAAGAAGGGTGAAATAGTGCAATTATGAAGAAGGGTGAAATAGTGATATTATGAAGAAGGGTGAAATAGTGCAATTATGAAGAAGGGTGAAATAGTGTTATTATGAAGAAGGGTGAAATAGTGATATTATGAAGAAGGGTGAAATAGTGATATTATGAAGAAAGGTGAAATAGTGCAATTATGAAGAAGGGTGAAATAGTGATATTATGAAGAAGGGTGAAATAGTGCAATTATGAAGAAGGGTGAAATAGTGTTATTATGAAGAAGGGTGAAATAGTGCTATTATGAAGAATGGTGAAATAGTTCTAATATGAAGAAGGGTGAAATAGTGATATTATGAAGAAGGGTGAAATAGTGCTATTATGAAGAAGGGTGAAATAGTACTATTATGAAGAAGGGGGAACTATCAAAGCTAAGCAGAGCCTAACCCTGATAGATTTGAAAGGCCTGGTGGGAAAAGTGCTGAGTAGAAACCCTCCCCTCCAGACATCAGAGTTTATTGATCAAGAGGCTTCCAGGACAGTGCTGCTGACCTTGTGGAGACTCGCCAAGCTTTTACCTCTGATAGACAACAGAGAACAACAGTCTTGTTGAAAAACAGAAACAAAAAAACAACCAATGAAACATGACAGAAAGACAGAGCTTGTGTTAATTTAAATTGAGGTTTCTCTCAAAGTATTTAGTTCAGAGTTTAACGTTTGTCTTTGTGTTGCATTCTTTGACAGATACAGGAGACAGTAACTATCGCAGACTAAGATCCAACAACATGAAAAAGCACTTATGGGAGTTCCTCCTCCTCTAGCAGCAACCCGGTCCAGAGGCACAGTTTTCCATATTGGAAAATGAACGGAAGACGATGGAGGACCTAGGAACTGAACAAGCAAGGAAAAGTAGAACTCTGAAACGGAATGACAAACCTACTGAAACTGGAACTTCAGCAAAATAAACCCAGCGAAGATGGAAGGATGAGATATTTCACTAGCATGAAGCTCCCTTTCTCCTTGAGAGAAAGAGAAAGAGACCCATGAAAATAAAATGAACAAAAATACAGATATATAAGAAATTTAAACTATTAAACATTTTCTTGTGTATGTTTTTTTCCATCCAATAACTTCTGAATATGTCCCCTCTAAATGGGAGGTTACTCCCTCCCTCCCTCCCTCCCTCCCTCCCTCCCTCCCTCCCTCCCTCCCTCCCTCCCCCCTCCCTCCCTCCCTCCCTCCCTCCCTCCCTCCCTCCCTCCCTCCTCCCCTCCCCTCCTCTCCCTGCCTCCCTCCCATATGCCTCTCCCTCCCCCTCCCCCCCCTCCCTCCCTCCCTCCCTCCCTCCCTCCCTCCCTCCCTCCCTCCCTCCCCTCCCTCCCTCCCTCTCCCTCCTCTCCCTCCTCTCCCTGCCTCCCTCCCTCTCCTCCTCTCCTCTCTTCCCTCCCCTCCTCCTTTCCTTCCTCTCCTCCCTCCCCTCCCCTCCCCTCCCCTCCTCCTCTCCTCCTGAAATCTCCTCTAATCTTGCTGCATTCTTTTATTATGACGTTCACTTTCAACTCCTTTAATTGGGGACTGACAGGCTGGCAGCCAACTTCTGTCAGCTGGAAGGGAGGGGTGAAGGGAGGGATCGGAGGAGTAGTGGGTCAGGAGTAGAGGGTCGGGGAGGCGAATGGGAGACGCAACAAAACCTGTGTTTACGTATTCTGTGTTCGTCACCTCGTAAAACATGTCAGTTTTTAAACATGTCATCGTCCACATCTGTCTGAGAGCTGGAGGGAGAATTAGGATAACATAGACCCAGAATTCACTGCTTATATCATCCTGGCTGCAGTTGATCCAAGATGGACTCCACTTGGCAATAACAGCCATGGACATATGCCTATAACAAAGCAACCATAGACCTCGACAAGGGAAACACTCAACACTGGATACTCATTACGTCTTGCTGCCCAATGGCTCACACAGAGTGACCACAAGTGACCAAACACAAAAGTGGTGAATAAGTTGTCCTTCAAATCAAATCAAGCACACCTGCTTTGTGTCTAAAAAATGGACACTACCTCCAGTGGTATTATCCCCAGTGAGTGCTTGTGTGTATGCTGGTGGAGGTTTATCAGTGTGTCCGGGACCAGATGAATCTTACCTCCAGGCCCGGGGGTCTATTCAGCCAGCTGGTCAGCCGTTAGGCTAGTCCCAGATGATGGTGGTCAGCCACTTGACCACTCAGCCCCTTATCCCTCTGCCGCAGAGCTGGCCCCACCTGATATCCTGACCTCTGACCCTTGTGGTAATCTCCACAACAAATCACTTTTCCCTAACACTGCTGTCTGTCTGTCTGATTGTCCAGCACATTGGCCTGCCTCTTCAGCACATAACTGGAAAGTGGAGGGGAGGTATGGGTGGGGTGGTGGAGTGATTTTGAATGATTTGGGGATTGTGTGTGTATGTGTGTGTGTGTGTGTGTGTGTGTGAGTATTGTAGGTTCAGGGTGGATTTGGGTGAGATCCCTGCAGGCCATCCACAGGTTAATCAAGTCACTCCAGCCTCTCCTCCACTCCTCCCTCTCCTCCAATTCCCCTGAACTATCTCCTGAGGCTCAATTACTTAGAATGGAACCTTGTTATCACAGAGAAAACAGTGCAGAAATACCCCTGATAACAGCATGAGAGAGGTTGGGTTCAGAGAGAAAGTTATGGTTAGATTCTTTCTACCATCGATTGACCCTACACTTTCAACTGTAACGACGTTCTTCTGTTGAAGGAGGAGCGGACCAAAATGCAGCGTGGTGGTTACTCATGTTTATTTATGAAAAATGACTAGACATGAAAATACTGAAATGTACAAAAACAACAGACGGAAACGTGAAAAAACTATACAGCCTATCTGGTGACAATAAACACAGAGACAGGAACAATCACCCACGAAACACTCAAAGAATCTGGCAGCCTAAATATGGTTCCCAATCAGAGACAACGATAATCACCTGACTGATTGAGAACCGCCTCAGGCAGCCATAGACTATGCTATACACCCCACAAAACCCCAAGACGAAACACACCACAATAAACCCATGTCACACCCTGGCCTGACCCAATAAATGAAGATAAACATAATACATTTTGACCAGGGCGTGACATCAACACACTTTCACAAATTATCACCAAATAAACACAAATTAACTATTGGAAATTTGTGACAGGCACTCGAAAAAAAAGTATGTTTTAAATAATCTTTATTAATTATGAAATTATGAAAAAATATGAGTAACATTCCACTCAAAGAGGCTGCTGGAATGGGCAACGTAACCTACTGCCTTCATCTGTGATTGAAATGCACTATATACAATATCATATGGTGGACACTACAACATTTTTCATGCGTCTGTCACAAATTTCAAATAAGTAATTTGTGTCTATTTCACAATAGTGGATTGGCACTTTCTATTGTTGTTTTGAACTTGTAACGAGTTAAGGAATAGTAAGGAAGGGAGTGGTTTGTGACACACATGAGCAGCCGCTATACCGCTATATCAGCTTATGCCACAATTCCACCTCCAACACCGCCAAAACATCTGCTGTGCAGACGACAGCCAACGCGGGTTAATGCTGGATCTGATTGACTCGAGGTGTGTAGACACTATACAAGAAGATGATCGAGGGAGAAAAGTGACGACAGAGAGAGCTGGGCTGAGAGAGATTCAATACAAACATGTCACTTATTACAATCCACTCTTTCACTCTGAGGAGAACTGAAAGAAGTTAAAACAAAAAGAGAATGATAGAGTGAAATAGTAGGCGCCTCGCGACACACTAACCATCCATCATCGAGTGGTTTGAAACTGACGGTGAAAGAAAGGAATATAGATTGACTGAGACACACAAGACTAGTAATACCACTGAGAGTCTGGCTCTGCTTTTCTGTTCAACAAGGCTCAGACCTGGAACAGTGACAACAATAAGATTCTTATCGGCCTAACATCTGGGCATATCCCTGCTCAAACACCCGTTCTTAATTCCTCCGCTTTCAGCGGCTTGGAGAATGGAATTAAAACAGGTCCTTCGTCAGGGGAGTGTGGGCTGACATGAGAATCGTCTGTGGTTGAAGCTCTGCTAGATTTGGACACCTTGCATGTCATGCTTCCTTCTGTGTGTGTACAGCTGTGTGTGTGTGTGTGTATGACAGTTTGTGTATGAGCGTGTGCATGTGTGTTGGTGTGTGTGTGTGTGTTGGTGTGGGTGTATTGGTGTGTGTCTGTGTTGGTGTTGGTGTGTGTGTGTGTTTGTGTGTTTGTGTTTGTGTGTTGGTGTGTGTGTGTGTGTTGGTGTGGGTGTATTGATGTGTGTCTGTGTTGGTGTGTGTGTGTTAGTGTGTTGTGTTTGTGTGTTGGTGTGTGTGTGTTAGTGTGGGTGCATTGGTGTGTTTCTGTGTTGGTGTGGGTGTGTTGGTGTGTGGGTGCGTTGGTGTGTCTGTGTTGGTGTGTGTGTGTGTGTTGGTGTGTGTCTGTGTTGGTGTGTGTGTTGGTGTGGGTGTGTGTGTTGGTTTGTGTCTGTGTCTGTGTGTGTCTGTGTCTGTGTCTCTGTGTGTGTGTGTGTGTGTGTGTGTGTGTGTGTGTGTGTGTGTGTGTGTGTGTGTGTGTGTGTGTGTGTGTGTGTGTGTGTGTGTGTGTGTGTGTGTGTGTGTGTGTGTGTGTGTGTGTGTGTGTGTGTGTGTGTGTGTGTGTGTGTGTGGTGTGGGTGCATTGGTGTGTTTCTGTGTGTGTGGTGTGTTGGTGTGGGTGCTGTGTCTGTGTTGTGTGTGTGTGTGTGTGTGTGTGGTCTGTGTTGGAGTGGGTGTGTGTGTGTTGGTGTGTGTTGGTGTAGGTGTGTGTGTGTTAGTGTGGGTGTGTGTGTGTGTGTGTGTGTTAGTGTGGGTGTGTGTGTGTGTGTGTGTGTGTGTTAGTGTGGGTGTGTGTGTGTGTGTGTGTGTGTTAGTGTTGGTGTAGGTGTGGGTGTGTGTGTGTGTGTTAGTGTGTGTGTGTGTGTGTGTGTGTGTGTGTGTGTGTTAGTGTGGGTGTGTGTGTGTGTGTGTGTGTGTTAGTGTGGGTGTGTGTGTGTGTATTAGTGTGGGTGTGTGTGTGTGTGTGTGTGTGTTAGTGTGGGTGTGTGTGTGTGTGTTAGTGTGTGTGTGTGTGTGTGTGTTAGTGTGTGTGTGTGTTAGTGTGTGTATGTGTGTGTGTGTTAGTGTGTGTGTGTGTGTGTGTTAGTGTGGGTGTGTGTCTGTGTGTGTGTTGGTGTGGGTGTGTTTGTGTTTGTGTGCCCTATATGTGTAACGTCCACTCCAGCACCCCCTCTCCGGCACTCGGCATCGCCGGTCTACTAACCACCGGTCCTGGCAACCCACCCTTACGCACACCTGCGCCTCATTAGGCACACCTGGACTTCATCACCTCTCTGATTACTTCTCCTTTATATAGTATTCCGTTGTTATCACCCACCAGGCAATAGAGTTTATGTTTCCATGTTTAGACGCTTTTCTTGTTTTGTATTCTATGTTTTACATCATTAAACTCACTAAATGCACTTGCTTCCTGACTCCTTGCATCTACGTCACCATATGTGTGAGTTGATGTGTGTTAAATAAAAAGTTCACCCCCTTAATTCAACCATATCCCCTAACATACCTCCACACCCTCAGTCTGGCCATCTCTACCCCGACTCAGAGTGGGGGAGTCTGGGGTAGAATTAGAGCTAGGCTGGGCCTGTCACCCATACCTAACCCCGTCCACTGGTTGTCTCCCCCTGTACTGGCTGGCTGAATGATTGATATTAGCCCTGCAAACCCAGTCCACTGGTCCAACAACAACACCAGGCCCAGAACCAGGCCAACAGGCCACAGTGTTGAGAGGCCTTCCTTTGGCCCTGGAGACAAGGCAAGAATGTGTCTGTGTGTATTAGTATGAGAGTGTGGTTTTGTGTGAGAAAGTGTGAGAAAGTGTGGGTTTGTTCGTGAAAGTAGGAGAAAGTGTTGGTTCGTGTGTGTAACTGAGAGTGTTTGCATGTTTGTGTGTATTAGTATGACAGTGTGGGTTTGTGTAAGGTTTAGCACGTATGCATGTGTAGGTTTGTTTGTGAGTGGTGCCCATAGTGTGGTTGTGTGTGTGTTCTTGCCTGTGTATTCATTAGTGTACCTATGTTCTACGTGGATGGACTAGGAATGTAACTCAGGTGAGATAGTCAGTTGATCCCTCTCTGTTGACTAAGAGGCTGTAGGTCTATTCTATAGGAGGTACACACATTGATGGAGTCGGCTCTTGGCCACAATGAGGTTAGCCTGCTAGAGCTGTTTCAACTCATGACACTGCTCAGCTCAGTCCATTAAGTGGCTATAAAGTGCCTAAGCACCATAGGACTGACTACAGCACTGGAGAAATAGCTACCTGCTCACAGAACAAGAACAACAAGCTCTACCTGGGAACATGCTGACCTTCTAAATGAAGCCTTTTCACAGAGTAAATCACATATACAATATTAATAAAATAACAATTGCATCCGATA
>NC_088220.1:73278188-73313188 GCF_036934945.1 Oncorhynchus masou masou
AGGTCACAACCTTTGTCCCTCAACAACAGGTGTGGCAGACATCCCCACAATGACCTATTGTCTCATGGGAACAAATGAAACAGACACTGAGTCAACCTGTTCAAGACAGGAACATAATATAATGTAGAAAAAGTATATTCTATACAGTTACCCCCACAACACATCTCACAATGAGAAACATTTATTCTATACAGTTACCCCCACAACACATCTCACAATGAGAAACATTTATTCTATACAGTTAACCCCACAACACATCTCACAATGAGAAACATTTATTCTATACACTTAACCCCACAACACATCTCACAATGAGAAACATTTATTCTATACAGTTACCCCCACAACACATCTCACAATGAGAAACATTTATTCTATACAGTTACCCCCACAACACATCTCACAATGAGAAACATTTATTCTATACAGTTACCCCCACAACACATCTCACAATGAGAAACATGTATTCTATACAGTTACCCCCACAACACATCTCACAATGAGAAACATGTATTCTATACAGTTACCCCCACAACACATCTCACAATGAGAAACATTTATTCTATACAGTTACCCCCACAACACATCTCACAATGAGAAACATGTATTCTATACAGTTACCCCCACAACACATCTCACAATGAGAAACATTTATTCTATACAGTTACCCCAACACATCTCACAATGAGAAACATTTATTCTATACACTTACCCCCACAACACATCTCACAATGAGAAACATTTATTCTATGCAGTTACCCCCACAACACATCTCACAATGAGAAACATGTATTCTATACAGTTACCCCCACAACACATCTCACAATGAGAAACATGTATTCTATACAGTTACCCCACAACACATCTCACAATGAGAAACATTTATTCTATACAGTTACCCCCACAATGAGAAACACATCAGTCACACATCTCACAATGAGAAACATTTATTCTATACAGTTACCCCCACAACACATCTCACAATGAGAAACATTTATTCTATACAGTTACCCCCACAACACATCTCACAATGAGAAACATTTATTCTATACAGTTACCCCCACAACACATCTCACAATGAGAAACATGTATTCTATACAGTTACCCCCACAACACATCTCACAATGAGAAACATTTATTCTATACAGTTACCCCCACAACACATCTCACAATGAGAAACATTTATTCTATACAGTTACCCCCACAACACATCTCACAATGAGAAACATGTATTCTGTACAGTTACCCCCACAACACATCTCACAATGAGAAACATGTATTCTATACAGTTACCCCCACAACACATCTCACAATGAGAAACATTTATTCTATACAGTTACCCCAACACATCTCACAATGAGAAACATTTATTCTATACAGTTACCCCCACAACACATCTCACAATGAGAAACATTTATTCTATACAGTTACCCCCACAACACATCTCACAATGAGAAACATTTATTCTATACAGTTACCCCAACACATCTCACAATGAGAAACATCTCACAAACACATCTCACAATGAGAAACATTTATTCTATACAGTTACCCCCACAACACATCTCACAATGAGAAACATTTATTCTATACAGTTACCCCCACAACACATCTCACAATGAGAAACATTTATTCTATACAGTTACCCCCACAACACATCTCACAATGAGAAACATTTATTCTATACAGTTACCCCCACAACACATCTCACAATGAGAAACATTTATTCTATACAGTTACCCCCACAACACATCTCACAATGAGAAACATTTATTCTATACAGTTACCCCCACAACACATCTCACAATGAGAAACATTTATTCTATACAGTTACCCCCACAACACATCTCACAATGAGAAACATACAGTTATTCTAGAAACATACAGTTACCCCCACAACACATCTCACAATGAGAAACATTTATTCTATACAGTTACCCCCACAACACATCTCACAATGAGAAACATGTATTCTATACAGTTACCCCAACACATCTCACAATGAGAAACATTTATTCTATACAGTTACCCCCACAACACATCTCACAATGACAAACAGACAGAGACGACACCAAATTCCATTCTCTCACCCCTTTATTCATTCCTAGTTATGGGTTTCTGTTAGGACTTACGCAGAGGGGCTTCAGTGACAGATTTTATGGTAAAGCAAGCCCTGCTGCTCCAGACAGTGAGCCTGGTGAAACAGAGGGGCTTCATTGACAGATGTTATGGTACAGCAAGCCCTGCTGCTCCAGACAGTGAGCCTGGTGAAACAGAGGGGCTTGAGTGACAGATGTTATGGTACAGCAAGCCCTGCTGCTCCAGACAGTGAGCCTGGTGAAACAGAGGGGCTTCAGTGACAGATGTTATGGTACAGCAAGCCCTGCTGCTCCAGACAGTGAGCCTGGTGAAACAGAGGGGCTTCAGTGACAGATGTTATGGTACAGCAAGCCCTTCTGCTCCAGACAGTGAGCCTGGTGAAACAGAGGGGCTTGAGTGACAGATGTTATGGTACAGCAAGCCCTGCTGCTCCAGACAGTGAGCCTGGTGAAACAGAGGGGCTTGACAGATGTTATGGTACAGCAAGCCCTGCTGCTCCAGACAGTGAGCCTGGTGAAACAGAGGGGCTTGAGTGACAGATGTTATGGTACAGCAAGCCCTGCTGCTCCAGACAGTGAGCCTGGTGAAACAGAGGGGCTTGAGTGACAGATGTTATGGTACAGCAAGCCCTGCTGCTCCAGACAGTGAGCCTGGTGAAACAGAGGGGCTTCAGTGACAGATGTTATGGTACAGCAAGCCCTGCTGCTCCAGACAGTGAGCCTGGTGAAACAGAGGGGCTTGAGTGACAGATGTTATGGTACAGCAAGCCCTTCTGCTCCAGACAGTGATCCTGGTGAAACAGAGGAGGCAACTCTGATTGTGGGAGATACAGTTGAAGTCGGAAGTTAACTAGCACCTATCACAATTCCTGACATTTTATCCAAGTACAAATTCCCTGTTTTAGTTCAGTTAGAATCACCACTTTATTTTAAGAATGTGAAATGTAAGAATAATAGTATAGAAAACCATTTATTTCAGCTTTAATTTCATTCATCACATTCCCAGTGAGTCAGAAGTTTACATACACTCAAATGGTATTTGGTAGCATTGCCTTTTAATTGTTTAACTTGGGTCAAATGTTTTGGGTAGCCTTCCACAAGCTCCCCACAATAAATCGGTGAATTTTGGCCCATTCCTCCTGACAGAGCTGGTGTAACTGAGTCAGGTTTGTAGGCCTCCTTGCTCGCACATGCTTTTTCAGTTCTGCGCACAAATTTTCTATGGGATTGAGGTCAGGGCTTTGTGATGGCCACTCCAATACCTTGACTTTGCTGTCCTTAAGCCATTTGGCCACAACTTTGAAAGCATGCTTGAGGTCATTGTCCGTTTGGAAGACCCATTGGCGACCAAGCTTTAACTTAATGACTGATGTCTTGAGATGTTTCTTCAATATATCCACATAATTTTTCTTCCTCATGAGCCATCTATTTTGTGGAGTGCACCAGTCCCTTCTGCAGCAAAGCACCCCCACAACATGATGCTGTCACCCCCGTGCTTCACGGTTGGGATGGTGTTCTTCGGCTTGCAAGCATCCCCCTTTTTCCTCCAAACATAACCGATGGTCATTATGGCCAAACAGTTATATTTTAGTTTCATCAGACCAGAGGACATTTCTCCAAAAAGTACAATCTTTGGCCCCATGTGCAGTTGCAAACCATCTGGCTTTTTTATGGTGGTTTTGGAGCAGTGGCTTCTTCCTTGCTTAGCGGCCTTTCAGGATATGTCATTAAAGGACTCGTTTTATTGTGGATATAAATACTTTTGTATCTGTTTGCTACAGCATCGTCACAAGGTCCTTTGCTGTTGTTCTGGGATTGACTTGCATTTTTCGCATCAAAGTACGTTCCTCTCTAGGAGACAGAACGCGTCTCCTTCCTGAGCGGTATGACGGCTGCATGGTCCCATGGTGTTTATACTTGCGTACTATTGTTTGTACAGATGAACGTGGTTCCTTCGGGCATTTGGAAATTGCTCCCAAGGATGAACCAGACTTGTGGAGGTCTACAATATTTTTTATGAGGTCTTAGCTGATTTCTTTTGATTTCCCCATGATGTCAAGCAAAGAGGCACTGAGTTTGAAGGTAGGCCTTGAAATACGCCCACAGGTACACCTCCAATTGACTCGAATTATGTCAATTAGGCCTCCCGGGTGGCGCAGTGGTTAAATGCGCTGTACTGCAGCGCCAGC
Source organism: Oncorhynchus masou masou (assembly GCF_036934945.1). Lineage (NCBI taxonomy): Eukaryota > Metazoa > Chordata > Actinopteri > Salmoniformes > Salmonidae > Oncorhynchus > Oncorhynchus masou. Next base: position 73,282,477 of record NC_088220.1, read on the forward strand.
TGTGCCATCAGAGTCCCTTTGTGCCTGCCCAGGCTCTGTCGTAACCGGCCACACCCGGGCGACGCACAATTGGCTTAGCGTTTTCCGGGTTAGGGAGGGCTTGGTCGGTAGGGGTGTCATTGTCTCATCGCGCACCAGCGACTCCTGTAGCGGCCCGGGTGCAGTGCGCGCTAACCAAGGTTGCCAGGTGCACGGTGTTTCCTCCGACACATTGGTGCAGCTGACTTCCGGGTTGGATGCGCGCTGTGTTAAGAAGCAGTGCGACTTGGTTGGGTTGTGTATCGGAGGACGCATGACTTCCAACCTTCGTCTCTCCCGAGCCGTACGGGAGTTGTAGCGATGGGACAAGATAGTAGCTACTACAACAATTGGATGCCACGAAATTGGGGAGAAAAAGAGGTAAAATTCAAAAAATAAATAAAAATAAAAATAAAATAAATAAATAAATAATAATATGTCAATCAGAAGCTTCTAAAGCCACGACATCACTTTCTGGAATTTTCCAAGCTGTTTAAAGGCACAGTTAACTTAGTGTATGTAAACTTCTGACCCACTGGAATTGTGATACAATGAATTATAAGTGAAATAATCTGTAAACAATTGTTGGAAAAATGACTTGTCAGGCGCAAAGTAGATGTTCTAAACGACTTATCAAAACTATAGTTTGTTAACAAGACATTTGTGGAGTGGTTGAAAAACGACTTTTAATGACTCCAACCTAAGTGTATGTAAACTTTTGACTTCAACTGTATCATTTACGTCAGCCAAAGTTAATACCAGGTCGATTTACATCCTTACTCTGCACAGCGCCACAACGGTCTCTCATGCATTATTCATGCAGCCCATAAAAATAACATAAATATACACAGAGAACAGACCTTCATCAACGTACCACAGCGCTCAGCACTTATGGTCAACTACAGTGCTGCTAGGGGAGGAGGAAAAGGGACATCAAAGAGAGACAAATAAGGGGTGAGAAAGAGAGGAAGCCAGTGAGTGTGTGTATGTGTGTGTGGGTGCGTGCGTGTGTGTGGGTGTGTTTGTTTGTGTGGGTGCGTGTGTGTATGTTTGTGTGGGTGCGTGTGTGTTTGTTTGTGTGGGTGCGTGTGTGTGTGTATGTGTGTGTGTGTGTGTGTTTGTTTGTGTGGGTGCGTGTGTGTATGTGTGTGTGTGTGTGTGTTTGTTTGTGTGGGTGCGTGCGTGTGTGTATGTGTGTGTGTGTGTGTGTGTGTTTGTTTGTGTGCGTGCGTGCGTGTGTGTATGTGTGTGTTTGTTTGTTTGTGTGGGTTCGTGTGTGTATGTGTGTGTGTTCGTGTTCTACCCGGTTATGTAACCCTGCACCTTAAAGGCTGCTTCCCTGTACAGAGACTTGAAATCACTGGCCACTTTAATAATGGAACACTAGTCACTTTATAATGTTTACATATCTTTGCTTTACTCATCTCATATGTAAAAACTGTTTTCTATTCTACTGTAGTTTAGTCTATGCCACTCCAACATTACTCATCTTAATATTTATATATTCCTTAATTCCATTCTTTTACTTTTAGATTGGTGTGAATTGCTGTGAATTGTTAGACATTACTGCACTGTTGGAGCTAGAAACACAAGTATTTCGCTACACCCACAATAACATCTGCTAAACATGTGTATGTGTCCAATACAATTTGATTTGATTTGAGCATGCAAAGGGGGAACCATTTTTCAAACTGAAGAATGCAGACTGCTTTTTGTTTGGAGTTTTCTACACCAGAAAGTCAACTGATACTGCACCCCTCTACACCCCTCATCTCTGATGACCCAGAGCTGTGTACACCCCTCTACACCCCTCCTCTCTGATGACCCAGAGCTGTGTACACCCCTCTACACCCCTCCTCTCTGATGACCCAGAGCTGTGTACACCCCTCTACACCCCTCCTCTCTGATGACCCAGAGCTGTGTACACCCCTCTACACCCCTCCTCTCTGATGACCCAGAGCTGTGTACACCCCTCTACACCCCTCCTCTCTGATGACCCAGAGCTGTGTACACCCCTCTACACCCCTCCTCTCTGATGACCCAGAGCTGTGTACACCCCTCTACACCCCTCCTCTCTGATGACCCAGAGGATTTATGTTCCTGTCTAACTCCAGAAAGCAGCGACTTGCCTTTCATTCCTCCTCCCTCTGTTCTCTCGCTTTACGACCAGGGGAGGGAAAGAGTGCCTGAGTTATGGGCTTTTTTTGGAAACCAAAAAATATAACAAATGTTATATTTTCGGCCACCATGTCAGAAATGTCAAGGAGGATGTGTGGGAACATGAGGGTGTGCTTAGCGGAATGTGAGGATGTGTTTAGGGGAATGTGAGGGGGACGTGAGGGGGATGTGAAGGTGTGCTTAGGGGAATGTGAGGATGTGTTAAGGGGAATGTGAGGGGGATGTGAGGGGGATGTGAAGGTGTTCTTAGGGGAATTTGAGGGGAATGTGAGGGGGATGTGAAGGTGTGCTTAGCGGAATGTGAGGATGTGTTTAGGGGAATGTGAGGGGGATGTGAGGGGGATGTGAAGGTGTGCTTAGGGGAATGTGAGGGGAATGTGAGGGGGATGTGAAGGTGTGCTTAGGGGAATGTGAGGGGAATGTGAGGGGGATGTGAAGGTGTGCTTAGGGGAATGTGAGGGGAATGTGAGGGGGAGTGAAGGTGTATTTAGGGGAATGTGAGGGGAATGTGAGGGGGATGTGAAGGTGTGCTTAGGGGAATGTGAAGGGAATGTGAGGGGAACGTGAGGGTGTGCTTAGGGACATGGTTGTTAAAAAGAAAGTTTAGAAGGAAGAGCAGAGGAGAAGAGTGTGTAGAGATTAATTAATTTGTGAGTATTGATCCTACAGAGCCCACTACCTCAACATAGTTCTGGATTCAACACAGAGCCCACTACCTCAACATAGTTCTGGATTCAACACAGAGCTCACTATCTCAACATAGTTCTGGATTCAACACAGAGCCCACTACCTCAACATAGTTCTGGATTCAACACAGAGCCCACTACCTCAACATAGTTCTGGATTCAACACAGAGCCCACTACCTCAACATAGTTCTGGATTCAACACAGAGCCCACTACCTAAACATAGTTCTGGATTCAGCACAGAGCTCACTACCTCCACATAGTTCTGGATTCAACACAGAGCTCAATACCTCAACTTAGTTCTGGATTCAACACAAAGCCCACTACCTCAACATAGTTCTGGATTCAACACAGAGCTCACTACGTCAACCTAGTTTTGGATTCAACACAGAGCCCACTACCTCAACATAGTTTTGGATTCAACACAGAGCTCCCTATCTCAACATAGTTCTGGATTCAACACAGAGCCCACTACCTCCACATAGTTCTGGATTCAACACAGAGCCCACTACCTCCACATAGTTCTGGATTCAACACAGAGCCCACTACCTCCACATAGTTCTGGATTCAACACAGAGCCCACTACCTCCACATAGTTCTGGATTCAACACAGAGCCCACTACCTCCACATAGTTCTGGATTCAACACAGAGCCCACTACCTCCACATAGTTCTGGATTCAACACAGAGCCCACTACCTCCACATAGTTCTGGATTCAACACAGAGCCCACTACCTCAACATAGTTCTGGATTAAACACAGAGCCCACCACCTCAACACAGTTCTGAATTAAAACATATATTTAACATCCTTCTGGCTAGATCAGATGGGCTGGGGGAGAGTAAAGTACATGTAGGCCTATCCCAATAAAAAAGGGCAAGATGGCCACCCTGTCTCTGCTTACAAAAACAATTTAAAGTGTAAAAACCCAAACAAATGGTTTAGAGGGAAGTGTTAAATCAATTCAATGTTACACATACCAAGACATTCACCATTAGGGGAGGTGTTGCACTTTGCCCTTTACTAAATCTACATGCTGCAATGTCAGCACCTCTGCTCTGAGCGTCAGTCAGGCTCTCATGATCTATCTCCCTCCCTGAGTCCCATCGCTCTCTTGGTGGTGCAGAACAGCACAGAGCCCACTGTTCATCCACCGCCTCCCTCACTTCTCCTCCTCTCCTCCTCTCCGTCCATATAAACCCAAACGACGGCTGACCTTGAAGGGAAAACTATTAGAGGGAAAAAAGGAGGAAAGGAGACGAGAGAAAAGGAGCAGAAATAAAGGCCTTTTTCATAATGACAGGGTGCTTAATGAAAAAGCCGTTAGGCTCGTATATCTCCTGCCGTCCATCCTGTATCTCCAAGGTTCACCTCCCCCCGCCGAGTCGCTGGCCTTGACTGCAGCAGCACAGCCCGGCACATCAATCCAATCACAATGCGGTAAGAATAGAACATCAGTCACAGTGCTTCGCAGTACGCTCTACAGTACGGTACAAATCAAGTCAAATCACATTTTATTTGTCATCGTGAAATGCTTACTTACAAGTCGTTAACCAACAATGCAGTTCAAGAAATAGAGTTAAGAAAATACTAACAAAATAAACAAAAGTAAAAAAAAATAGTAAAAAAAGTATAAAGGCAATTACAAAATAATAACGAGGCTACGTACAGGGTACCATGTCAACGTGGGGGGTACAGGTTGGTCCAAGTCATTTGTAAAGTGACTATGCATAGATAATAAACAGAGAGTAGCAGCAGTGTAAAAAGAAAGGAGGGGGGGTAGCAGAGAGAACAGTCTATGGCTTGGGAAACTGGAGTCTTTGACATTTTTTGGGCCTTTCTATGACACTGCCTAGTATATACAGTTGAAATTGTAAGTTTACACACTCTTAGGTTGGAGTCATTAAAACTCATTTTCAACCACTCTACAAATTTCTTGTTGGCAAATTATAGTTTTGGCAAGTCTGTTAGGACATCTACATCTAAGTCTGTTGGCAGGTCTGTTAGGACATCTACATCTAAGTCTGTTGGCAAGTCTGTTAATATATCTACATCTAAGTCTGTTGGCAAGTCTGTTAATATATCTACATCTAAGTCTGTTGGCAAGTCTGTTAGGACATCTACATCTAAGTCTGTTGGCAAGTCTGTTAGAACATCTACATCTAAGTCTGTTGGCAAGTCTGTTAATATATCTACATCTAAGTCTGTTGGCAAGTCTGTTAGGACATCTACATCTAAGTCTGTTGGCAAGTCTGTTAGGACATCTACATCTAAGTCTGTTGGCAAGTCGGTTAGGACATCTACATCTAAGTCTGTTGGCAGGTCTGTTAGGACATCTACATCTAAGTCTGTTGGCAAGTCTGTTAATATATCTACATCTAAGTCTGTTGGCAAGTCTGTTAGGACATCTACATCTAAGTCTGTTGGCAAGTCGGTTAGGACATCTACATCTAAGTCTGTTGGCAAGTCTGTTAGGTCATCTACATCTAAGTCTGTTGGCAAGTCTGTTAGGTCATCTACATCTAAGTCTGTTGGCAAGTCGGTTAGAACATCTACATCTAAGTCTGTTGGCAAGTCGGTTAGGACATCTACATCTAAGTCTGTTGGCAAGTCGGTTAGAACATCTACATCTAAGTCTGTTGGCAAGTCGGTTAGAACATCTACATCTAAGTCTGTTGGCAAGTCGGTTAGAACATCTACATCTAAGTCTGTTGGCAAGTCGGTTAGAACATCTACATCTAAGTCTGTTGGCAAGTCTGTTAGGACATCTACATCTAAGTCTGTTGGCAAGTCGGTTAGGACATCTACATCTAAGTCTGTTGGCAAGTCGGTTAGAACATCTACATCTAAGTCTGTTGGCAAGTCGGTTAGAACATCTACATCTAAGTCTGTTGGCAAGTCGGTTAGAACATCTATATCTAAGTCTGTTGGCAAGTCGGTTAGAACATCTACATCTAAGTCTGTTGGCAAGTCTGTTAGGACATCTACATCTAAGTCTGTTAGGACATCTACATCTAAGTCTGTTGGCAAGTCTGTTAGGACATCTACATCTAAGTCTGTTGGCAAGTCGGTTAGGACATCTACATCTAAGTATGTTGGCAAGTCGGTTAGGACATCTACATCTAAGTATGTTGGCAAGTCGGTTAGGACATCTACATCTAAGTCTGTTGGCAAGTCGGTTAGGACATCTACATCTAAGTCTGTTGGCAAGTCGGTTAGGACATCTACATCTAAGTCTGTTGGCAAGTCGGTTAAGACATCTACATCTAAGTCTGTTGGCATTGTTGCATTTTTCCAACAATTGTTTACAGGCAGATTATTTCACTTAGAATTCACAGTATCACAATTCCAATGGGTCAGAAATGTACATACACTAAGTTGACTGTGCCTTTAAACAGCTTGGAAAATTCCAGAAGATGATGTTGTGGTTTTAAAAGCTTCTGATAGGCTAATTGGCATAATTTGAGTCAATTGGCGGTGTACCTGTGGATGTATTTCAAGGCCTACCTTCAAACTCAGTGCCTCTTTGCTTGACATCATGGGAAGAAAAAAAATCAGCCAAGACCTCAGAAAAATAATTGTAGACCTCCACAAGTCTGGTTCATCCTTGGGAGCAATTTCCAAACGCCTGAAGGTACCTCGTTCATATGTACAAACAATAATACGCAAGTATAAACACCATGGGACCATGCGGCCGTCATACCGCTCAGGAAGGAGATGCGTTCTGTCTCCTAGAGATGAACGTAGGTTGGTGCGAGAAGTGCAAATCAATCCCAGAACAATTGCAAAGCACCTTGTGACAATGCTGTAGGAAACAGATACAAAAGTATTTATATCCACAATAAAACGAGTCCTTTAATGACATATCCTAAAAGGCCGCTCAGCCAGGAAGAAGCCACTGCTCCAAAACTGCCATAAAAAAGCCAGACTACGGTTTGCACCTGCACATGGGGACAAAGATCTGTCCTCTGGTCTGATGAAACAAAAATAGAACTGTTTGGCCATAATGGTCATTGTTATGTTTGGAGGAAAAAGGGGGATGCTTGCAAAGCCCTTACCTCAATCCTATAGAAAATGTGTGGGCAGAACTGAAAAAGCGGGTGCGAGCAAGGAGGCCGACAAACCTGACTCAGTTACACCAGCTCTGTCAGATGAATCAACCAGAATTCACCCAACTTATTGTGGGAAGCTTGTGGAAGGCTACCCGAAACATTTGACCCAAGCTAAACAATTTAAAGGCAATGCTACCAAATACTAATTGAGTTTATGTAAACTTCTGACCCACTGGGAATGTGATGAAAGAAATAAAAGCTGAAATAAATCATTCCCTCTACTATTATTCTGACATTTCACATTCTTAAGATAAATTGGTGATGCTAACTGACCTAAGACTTGGCATTTTTACTAGGATGAAATGTCAGGAATTGTGAAAGACCGAGAGCTTAAATGTATTTGGTTGAGGTGTAATAACTTCCGACTTCAGCTGTAGGTCCTGGATGGCAGGAAGCTTGGCCCCAGTGATGTACAGGGCCATACGCACCTCCATCTGTAGTGCCTTACTGTCAGATGCCGAGCAGTTGCCATACCAAGCGGTGATGCAAGCAGTCAGGATGTTCTCGATGGTGCAGCTGTAGAACTTTTTGAGGATCTGGGGACCCATGACAAATATTTTCTGTCTCCTGAAGGGGAAAAGGTGTTGTTGTGCCCTCTTCACAATTGTCTTGGTGTGTTTGGACCATGATAGTTTGTTGGTGATGTGGACACTAAGGAACTTTAAAGTCTCGACACACTCCACTTCAGACCTGTCGATGTCATTGGGGGCCTGTTCAAATCAAATCGGCACTACTTTTCCATAGTCCACGATCAGCTCCATTGTCTTGCTCACATTGAAGGAGAGGTTGTTGTCCTGGCACCACACTGCCAGGTCTCTGACCTCCTCCCTATAGGCTGGCTCAGTTGTCATTGATTAGGCCTACCACTGTTGTGTCATCAGCAAACTTAATGATGGTGTTGGAGTCGTGCTTGGCCACGCAGTCGTGGGTGAACAGGGAGTACATGAGGGGACTAAGCACGCACCCCTGAGAGGCCCGAGTGTTGAGGATCAGCGTGGCAGATTTGTTGTTTCCTACCCTCACCACCTGGGGGTGGCCTGTCAGGAAGTCCAGGATTCAGTTGCAGAGGGAGGTGTTTAGTTCCAGGGTCCTTAGCTTAGTGATGGGTTTTGTGGGCACTATGGCATTGAGTCAATGAACATCATTCTTATGTATTTGTTCCTTTTGTCCAGGTGGGAAAGGGCAGCGTGGAGTGTGATTAAGATTGTGTTATCTGTGGATCTGTTGGGGACATGATGGTGTTGATGTGAGCCATGACCAACCTTTCAAAGCACTTCATGGCTACCGACATGAGAGCTACAGGCCGGTAATCATTTAGGTAGGTTACCTTCGCTTTCTCGGGCACAGGAACGATGTTGGTCTGTTTGAAAAATGTGGGTATTACAGACTCCGTCATGGAGAGGTTGAAAATATCAGTGAAGACACTTGCCAGTTGGTCCACTGTCACGACTTCCGCCGAAGTCGGTGCATCTCCTTGTTCGGGCGGCGCTTGGCGGTCGGCGGCGCCTGGCTACTAGCCATCGCCGATCCACTTTTCTTTTTCCTTTGGTTTTGTCCATTTCACAATGATTTGTTCCTGTATTTAAACCCTCTGTTTCCCCCATGTTGTTGTGCGGGATTATTCATGTTCAGTTTGCTTTATTTTGATGACTGCTTTTTTGACGGGTGCTTTGTTCACCTGTGCGTTATCTTTACCGTCTTGTTTTGGTCAAGTGTAATTGTACCTTGTGCCTTGTTGAGTAAAGTACGTTGCTCACTCATTCTGCTCTCCTGCGCCTGACTTCATGCACCAGCTACACTCACCTTTTGACATCCGCGCATGCTTTGAGTACACATCCTGGTAATCTGTCTGACCCCACGGCTTTGTGAATGTTGACCTGTTTTAATGTCTTGCTCACATCAGCTACGGAGATCGTGATCACACAGTCATACGGAACAGCTGGTGCTCTTATGCATGCTTCAGTGTTGCTTGCCTCGAAACGAGCATACAAGGCATTTAGCTTATCTGGTAGGCTCACGTCACTGGGTTGCTCATGGCTGGGTTTCCCTTCATAGACCGTAAGATTTAACAAGCCCTGCCACATCCAACGGGTGTCAGAGCCGGTGTAGTAGGATTCAATCTTAGTCCTGTACTGACACTTTGCCTGTTTGATGGTTTGTCTAAGGGAATAGTGGGATTTCTTATACGCGTCCGGATTAGTGTCCCGCTCCTTGAAAGTGGCAGCTCTAGCTTTTAGCTCAGTGTGGATGCTGCCTGTAATCCATGGCTTCTTGTTGGGAAATGTACGTACGGTCACTATGGGGACGTACAGTCACTATGGACACTTATTGATGAAGCCGGTGACTGAGGTGGCATACTCTTCAATGCTATTGGATGAATCTCGGAACATATTCCAGTCTGTGCTAGTAAAACAGTCCTGTAGCATAGCATCCGTGTCATCTTACCACTTCTTTATTGAGTGAGTCACTAGTACTTCCTGCTATAGTTTATGCTTGTAAGCAGGAATCAGGAGGATATAATTATGATCAGATTTTCCAAATGGAGGGTGAGCGAGAGCTTTGTATGCATCTCTGTGTGTGGAGTAAAGGTGGTCTAGAGTTTCTTTTCCTCTGGTTGCACATGTGACATGCTGGTTGAAATTAGGTAAAATGGATGTAAGTTTGCCTGCATTAAAGTCCCCAGACACTAAGATCACCACTTCTGGATGAGCATTTTCTTGTTTGCAAATGGCCTTATACAGCTCGTTGAGTGTGGTCTTAGTGCCAGCATAGGTTGTGGTAGTAAATAGACGGCTACGAATAACATACTGTAGATGAGAACTCTCTTGTCAGATAGTGTCGTCTACAGCTTATCATGAGGTATTCTACTTCAGGGGAGCAATACTTCGAGACTTATTTAATATTAGACATTGCGCAGGGACTACCTCTACTTCTGCAGCTCTCCACTCTCTGCTTCACCGCCAAACTAGACCTGCAGTGAGAGAGCAGCACACTAGCTCCTGCCGTTCTCTCCTTTCTCTTCTCTAGGACTGACCATATACATGCAGATGTATTTACATTGGTAATGACTATTCTAACTGCTGAGCACGATCATCAAGGGATCCTTGTGTGTGTCTGTGGACGTGTTTAGCTGTACTTGTGGGGACCAGAAGTCCCCATAAGAATAGTAAACTAACAAAAATGTAAGAAAATATTTACCAAATAAACTAAAGTAGAAAATAATCAAAAGTAACACAATAAAATAACAATAACGAGGCAAGATATAGGGGCTACCGGTACCGTGTCAATGTGCAGGGGTACAGGTTAGTCGAGGTACATTAATTTGTACATGTAGGTAGGGGTAAAGTGACTATGCATAGATAATAAACAGCGAGTAGCAGCAGTGTAAAAACAATTGTGAGTGGAAGTGTCAATGCAAGTAGTCCAGGTGTCCGTTTCATTAGTCTTATGGCTTGGGGGTAGAAGCTGTTAAGGGAGTTTTTTGGTCCTAGACTTGGCACTCCAGTACCACTAGAAGTAGAGAGAACAGTCTATGACTTCGGTGACTGGAGTCTTTGACAATTTCTTGAGCTTTTCCTCTCCACACAGTCTTTAGGTAGTGGAGTCTTACCATTTACTTTAGAGAAATTGAAGTCCATAAGAAATAATATATTTCCTTGCTTTGTGTCATGGCCATGCATGTCTCTCTCTATCAAAAGCATACCAGTGCTGGGATGCAATAAAGACGAGAGGGCCTTTGGTAGCAGACAGGTACGTTTGGAATGCCTTGGGAAATCTCGTCTCTCCCATTTCTCCTGCCCCCTCTCCTTCTCTCCCCCTTCTCCTTCTCTCCCCCCTCTCTTCAATCTCTGCTTATGCTCAATGGAAAATGTCAAAAATGTCAATCCTGTGCAGATAGAGGTTTAATGAACCCTGAATTACAGGGTTACCTTTCCTCCACACGGGCATTATGGAGATGTTGGGCATGTAATAATGTGTAAGTGCACGATAATAAACATAGTGTATTTGCCTTGGTCAATATTGAACTATTGACTGACAGCAAGATAAGATGTAGTGAATTACTCTGACTTCACACTAAACATCTCTCTATTCCTGGCCAACCTAATGCCAGAGAATGCTAAGACTCCAAGGCCATTCTACTGAAAGCATACTGGTATCAGATGACCTCCTCATACACACAAATAGAATCCTGTAAAGGCATCTCATTTTATTTATAATCTTTTTAGACTGTAAACATGTAGACAAGGTGTCTGGGTATGTGCTTGTGTGTGTTTTTGTGTGTGCAAAAGTGTTTATATGTGTGTCTGTCTGTGTGGGTGTGTGTCTGTCTAAGCGAGTGTGAGAGTGTGTGTGTAGTTTGAGTCTATGCCAGCATTGATATCTGGATAATATGCTGAATAATAACTACACATTGATGTTCTTTGATAAGGCAGAGAGTTATAGCATTAGTCTATGTGTGTGTGCGTGCGTGCGTGCGTGTGTGTGTGCGCGTGTGTGTGTGTGTGTGGGGGGGGGTTCAGACTCACATAAACCATAGAAGGTTACTAAATAAAAGAGCCATAAAACAGAGGCCTTTGGCCCCAGCAGAGGAAGGCTTATCGTAACACACGGCGGTAATGATATTAATGTCTGCGTTTATCTTAAGCGACCAAAGGCTGTAAATTTGAAATGCACCTACCTATGCGAGCCCCACCCCCACCATGTTGACTCCCCCACTCTCACTCTCACTTTCTCCATAACCATCTCCTTCATTCGCCTCTTCTTATGTCTTTCCTCTCTTCCTCCTTGACCGTGAGTCAGTCCATGACTGTGTGTTGCTTTCTTCCACCTCTTCCTCTCCCTCGCTCTTTCTCTACCGCCACCCTCTCTCTACATTTCTCTTCCTCCTTCACCGGGAGTCATTCCATGCCTGTGGGTAGCTCTCTTTCTTCCTCTCCCTCTCTCTCTCCACTGGTCCATTTCTCTCCTCGTCCTTGGCTGTGAGTGACACTGTGAGTGACTCAATGAGTGTATGTGTTCCATCATAGGTGGATGAGTGTTGCTCTAACGTTGTTTCTGCGGATCCCCCTCTCCTATCATCCTCTGCTCTCTTTCCTGTCCTCTACAGCATGGTGCGAGCAACGAGGGCCTGTTCTGTCAGAGTCGGTTTACAATGGAACATGTCACCTCATTAGAAGACTCGGCTGCACCTCGTTTGGCCAGGAATCATTACTGCACCCCTTTTATCCTCCTCCATCCCTCCAGGCAGCCATACTGCCCCCCCCCCCCTCACCCCCTCCCTGCATCTGCCCTTACCCTGAACCTGTCCTGGGAGGGAGTGTGGGAGGGAGGGCGAGATGAGAGAGAGAGAGAGAGAGAGAGAGAGATGAGAAAGGGAAGCAGTGATGGGGGAGGGAGGGAAAGATGAGAGACCGAGGCAGAGATGAGAGAGGGAGGGAGCTTTACATGGGTAAGGGAGGGAGCTTTACATGGTCAGATCATTTATTCCAACCGCATATGTCCAATGGGTTGTGTGTGTGTGTGTGTGTGTGTGTGTGTGTGTGTGTGTGTGTGTGTGTGTGTGTGTGTGTGTGTGTGTGTGTGTGTGTGTGTGTGTGTGTGTGTGTGTGTGTGTGTGTGTGTGTGTGTGTGTGTGTGTGTGTGTGTGTGTGTGTGTGTGTGTGTGTGTGTGTGTGTGTGTGTGTGTGTGTGTGTGTGTGTGTGTGTGTGTGTGTGTGTGTGAACACGTGTCGGAGTAGGAGCAGATGAGTTAAAGCTGACCTGTCAATGAGAAGTCTCTCACCTCATACCTCCAGATCTGTTACCCCCCCCACACACACACAGAGAGAAAAAGAGAGAGACATTGAAAGCAGTTGAAAGCAGGCTCTTAACATACCCAGACCATGAGTGGGCAATGCAAGTACAATCAATGTATTCCACTAAGCTTCTGTTAGATGAAGGGACTTTAGTAACGTGTCTAATGAGTGTTTTCTGAATGTGGTTTCTGACTAGCACAGGTGGAACAGATTACTGCCTTCATCAAAGACATAAACAGGCATGAAAGTCATGGAGGAGAGAGGTAGCTATTCAGCAGTCAACTAGCTAGGTAGGTAGCTGTTTAGCTTTCTGGCTAGCCACAGCAGTCAACTAGGTAGCAGTTTAGCTTTCTAGAACATTCACTCATTTGTTTGTAAACTATTAACAAGCTAGTTGCCTTCCACATGTTCTTGTCAAATTGTCAACAAAGTAGCTGGCAAGCAACACGGTATGCCAAACAGCAGTCTAAAGAACACTTGAGGGTAAATAAATCATATTTGACCGTTCGGACAGAAGTTGTATGGCCAGGAGTCAGATTTGTATTGGAATTCAAACATTTGAAACGTGGCTTGAAATAATCTGATTCCATGTGCTTTTTGGCTGCAGGAAAAATAACACATTTCAATCAGACATGCAAAAAAAAAAGTATTTGAGTCACTTCAAATTTCCAATGTGAACAAGGCTCTGGTTCACTAGAGAACAACAAAGACACTAGTTTTAACAATCTGTATTGTTTCACCTCTGTTTAACCTGCATTTTACATAAAATAGTGACCTGAATTCATGGATTTAATGAAGAATGAATGGATATCTGTATTCTGACACCGTTTATGTGAACTAATGACAGATGTTACCATTGCCACAACCTAGAAAGTGTTGGCCCCAGCATTGGAATTGCAGAACACTGGACTTTCCATTGAATTCACAACACACGTGCACACACACACACACACACACACACACACACACACACACACACACACACACACACACACACACACACACACACACACACACACACACACACACACACACACACTGACCTTGTCATTCAGTTCACATTACAAAAATGTGAGATTCTGCAGAACCAGACCCAATCAGTGTCAGAGTGGATCCAACCTAAACATGAAATCACATCTCCCTCCCGCTGTCCTGGAAAGACGCTGCGCTGGGAAGGTTATACACACACACATGCACGCACACACACGCCCTACCAATCAACATAACATATGCCTTGTTCTACTTTCTAAATTCATACCACTCAGAAACAGTACCAGCACAACAACACTAACCAGACAGAATCAACCATGAAAGAACAGGGGAACAGGGAGACAGGAAGACAGAGTAGAGGGGGAGATTGAGTAAGAGACTGAGGATTTCACGGAGGTGAAGAGTGAAATATGAGGACAGAGTGGGAGGGAGTTGAAGATTGCTGTGTGCTGTCCTGGCACCCATTCAGCAGCAGCCTGGCCAGGAGATCACAGTACAGCCGGAGCCCCGGAGGCCTGGTGGAGGTCCGTCCTGGGGCCTGGGAGTTTGCTGAGGGCCATGGCCAATATCAGCTCCCTCCCTCTGGGAGTGACAACGAGGGGCAGTGAGGGGCGGAGTTGAGGTGGGGTGAGTGCTGTTCATGTCTATATCCCACACTGTTCATTTTTACTGTCTGGGATTAGGGAGAGTGGTGATGGTGGAGGGGTGTAGAAATCGCAGGTCATGTTCTCCTCCTTTCTCCCCCTATCTGTTTCCCTTGGCGACCGTGTCTCTCTCAGCGGAGGCAGACTGCGGTAGCAGGAAGTGATGTCGTCCATCTGGGGTGGTCGTTAAGTCGTTCAGCAGAGAGCAGGAGCTCAGTAGTCTGGCTATGGACACAGAATAACATCTGAAACACACAGAACCTCCCTAACCTAACCCCAAATAAATTCTGCTGGGTTGGCTCATTTAGAACAAATTGAACTCCGACGAGAAGTCAAAATGAAAGAAAATATTTTGAGGTCATTCTTGAACGCAGTAAGTCACAACAAGACATAAGAAAGGTAAGCCAGATAAAACAATAGCAGATGTAAAACCTGGATGTGCAGTGTTTAGCTCTGTGTGTTGGTGCTCAGTCTGTGGGAATGTATACTGACCAAGAAACCCTCTCTTTATTCTCCAGCTTTAGTACTGAGTGTACAAGGCAACTTCCTAATATTGAGTTGGTACCCTGCCGTTACCGTATAAAACATCTTTTTACTATCATACTACTAATGAACCATGCCATGACACAATGATAAGGATTAGGTTTTTATTTGACATGTATTCTAAGTGTTAACCTAAAAAGCCATAACAACACACTGAAATGATTAATCCCCCCATCCATTCAGAAAGGTGATCTGAAATGATTAATCCCCCCATCCATTCAGAAAGGTGATCTGAAATGATTAATCCCCCCATCTATTCAGAAAGGTGATCTGAAATGATTAATCCCCCCATCTATTCAGAAACGTGATCTGAAATGATTAATCGCCCCATCTATTCAGAAAGGTGATCTGAAATGATTAATCCCCCCATCTATTCAGAAAGGTGATCTGAAATGATGTCATGGAGTTAGAGTTTTGCTGTAAGTCATATGCAAAAATATGTAGATGAGCGCTACGCCTACATAATGATCTCAGTGGCGTGTCATGCAGGGTGCCATATCTGTCAACATAAATCACCAATCTGCACGCCAACCACTGCTGTTGAGGCTATTCTCTGGGGTGGGCTTTAGGATTTAGTCTTTGGGCTTTAGGCTTTTGTCATCCATCACCAAATCATTAAGCTAAAACAACCCTCTGACCTTCTATATGTGTGATATAGGGGGATAGTTATTTACTTACTTAGGCCCATCTATCGTCCTATAGGACATCGTTGACACCAACCACAAGGGGATAAATGCTTTACATGTGAACGTATCCCACAGGGCACAGACATCAGTTCAACGTCTAGTTTTGATTACGTTTGGTTGAGGTGTCAACTAATGTGAATTCAACATGAAATCAAAGCAAACGTCACCATGTCATTGGATATAGGTTAAATGTTGGGTGACGACTCCTGAGTGGTGCAACAGTCTAAGGCACTGCATCGCAGTGCTTGAGGCGTCACTACAGACCTTGGTTCGATCCCAGGATGTGTCTCGGGGGACCCATGAGACACACAATTGGGTTAAGGTTTGTCCGGCCGGGATGTCCTTGTCCCATTATGCTCTAGCGACTCCTTATGGCGGGCCAGGAGCCAGCTATTTCCTCAAACACATTGGTGCGGCTGGCTTCCGGGTTAAGTGAACAGTGTTTCAAAAAGAAGTGCGGTTTGGCAGAGTCATGTTTCGGAAGATGCATGGCTCTCGGCCTTCGCCTCTCTCTCTCTCTCGTCTGTACAGGAGTTGCAGCGATGAGACAAGACATTAACTACCAATTGGATATCATGAAATTAGGGTAAAAAGTATATATTCATTTTTGAAGTTGGATTTTAAAAAAATACAGTTTTTGCGAATACAGTTATTTTGCCACGTTGATTTACTGTCTTCACATGAAATAAGGTGGAAACAACGTTGATTTAAACAGTTTTGTACCAGTGGGATGTATGTGTTGAGGGAGAGCGTTAGTGATGTGTAGGCTATTGGGATGTAACGCAGGTTATAGTGTTGGGTTTGTAATGGGTTGTGCTGAAAATCGGGTTCACCCCTGCTGATGCGCGGGAACCTGTTGCCGACTGGGGCGCGGGAACCTGACAGACCGGCTGAGGCATGAGAGCCTGACGAACCGGTGGAACCTGGGGAGCCTGGCAATCCTGCGAAGGCAGGGGAGCCTGGCGATCCGGCTGAGGCATGAGAGCCTGGCGATCCGGTGGAACCTGGGGAGCCTGGCAATCCTGCGAAGGCAGGGGAGCCTGGCGATCCGGCTGAGGCATGAGAGCCTGGCGATCCGGCTGAGGCATGAGAGCCTGGCGATCCGGCTGAGGCATGAGAGCCTGGCGATCCGGCTGAGGCATGAGAGTCTGGCGATCCTGCTGAGGCAGGAGAGTCTGGCGATCCGGCTGAGGCATGAGAGCCTGGCGATCCGGCTGAGGCAGGAGAGTCTGGCGATCCGGCTGAGGCATGAGAGCCTGGCGATCCGGCTGAGGCATGAGAGCCTGGCGATCCGGCTGAGGCAGGAGAGTCTGGCGATCCTGCTGAGGCAGGAGAGTCTGGCGATCCTGCTGAGGCATGAGAGCCTGGCGATCCGGCTGAGGCATGAGAGCCTGGCGATCCGGCTGAGGCAGGAGAGTCTGGCGATCCTGCTGAGGCATGAGAGCCTGGCGATCCGGCTGAGGCATGAGAGTCTGGCAATCCGGCTGAGGCATGAGAGCCTGGCGATCCGACTGAGGAAGGAGAGCCTGATGAGCCAGCGGAGTCAGGAGAGCCTGGCGATCCGACTGAGGAAGGAGAGCCTGATGAGCCAGCGGAGTCAGGAGAGCCTGGCGATCCGACTGAGGAAGGAGAGCCTGATGAGCCAGCGGAGTCAGGAGAGCCTGGCGATCCGACTGAGGAATGAGAGCCTGATGAGCCAGCGGAGTCAGGAGAGCCTGGCGATCCGACTGAGGAAGGAGAGCCTGATGAGCCAGCGGAGTCAGGAGAGCCTGGCGATCCGACTGAGGAAGGAGAGCCTGATGAGCCAGCGGAGTCAGGAGAGCCTGGCGATCCGACTGAGGAATGAGATCCTGATGAGCCAGCGGAGTCAGGAGAGCCTGGCGATCCGACTGAGGAAGGAGAGCCTGATGAGCCAGCGGAGTCAGGAGAGCCTGGCGATCCGACTGAGGAAGGAGAGCCTGATGAGCCAGCGGAGTCAGGAGAGCCTGGCGATCCGACTGAGGAAGGAGAGCCTGATGAACCAGCGGAGTCAGGAGAGCCTGGCGATCCGACTGAGGAAGGAGAGCCTGATGAGCCAGCGGAGTCAGGAGAGCCTGGCGATCCGACTGAGGCAGCTCCCGGACCCGACGTCATTCCCACCAAAAAAAATAATAAATAAAAAACACTCCCTGATGCTTCCCTTAGGTGAGGCGTTATTCTGTAACAAGTTGCGCTGAGAATCGGGAAGCAAGTTTAGGGAGCGAGTGTTTTAATAAATGAACGCAACATAAATCAAATTAAGAAGCACAGACTTAACAATGGAACAGAAACAATAACGCCTGGGGATGGAACCAAAGGGAGTGACAGATATAGGGAAGGTAATCAGGAAGGTGATGGAGTCCAGGTGAATCTGATGACGCACAGGTGCGCGAAACGATGGTGACAGGTGTGCGCCATAACGACCAGCCTGGTGACCTAGAGGCTGGAGAGGGAGCACAAGTGACAGTGTTGTATTTCTCCAGGACAAAGCAGAGCAGCTGTAGCCTCCATAACTAGCTAAGTGATTCACTAGTTAGAACAAAAATATAGCATATTTTACTGTCCAGGGATATTAGTGAAACACACACACAGAGAGAGGAAGTACTGCAAACACTCACACACACACATATAGTGGCAGTACTGCTAACACACACGCACACAAATGCATACACTCACTGGCAGACACGTTCAAAGGTGTACAAATTAAATTCTGACGAACATTACTCAAAACACGGCACATTTGCACACAGGAAGAGAAAAACACAGTTGATTATTAAGCTGCTTCCTTTTGTGTAAATTCTAGGTAAACGGCAAACGAAAGGCAGAGTCATGTTTGAGCTAAACAAGAGGAATAGTCTCTGTGGTGTACTGCTCCTTGGGGATCTTTGCCAAGGCAGACCATAATGGACCAGCTTATCAGTGCCTACTCAAAGCTACCCCACAGCTACTCTGGTAATATATAACACACAACACTGTGAAAGGCCACTAGTTCGAATCCCCGAGCCAACAAGGTGAAAAATCTGGCGGTGACCTTGAGCAAGGCACTTAGCCCTAATTATGCCAAGGTCGCCGTTGATAATTTCAGACCCTGGCTGTTACCTCACTCTCTAAGGGTGTCTTAGGAAGAGTTGGGATACGCAAACAACACATTTCCAGTAGGACAAATATAAGTTCCAACATGCATGTGCACACAGCCTTGGTCACATGGAGACATGTTGAGGAAGATCCTGTTATCCACACTGTGTTTTCCTTCACTCCCAGAGCCTCTCCTCTCCAAATCTCTGATAGTAGTGGGGAGAATTGAGGGGAAAACACCGACTTTACTGTGCCATTTAAACTATTTGAGATGTCCTCACCCAAATCCACAAGCTTCATATCCCCCACCCTCCACCCTCCTCCCTCCTTCTATCCACTCCCAATTCATTCCAAACGGCTCAGTTTCATTTTAAAAGTCATATTAAAGAGGAATTAGGGCTGTCCTGGTATTCAAGCATGAACACAACAACTTAAATCATTAAATCATCTGTTGCCCTTTCCCCATCTCACCCTCTCTCCCTCTTCGACGTCATTGTTGCGTTTGTGTTCGTTGATTAGTTTCCATATTCCCTCGGGTATTAGCGGGTTTGATACTCTTCTTAAAAACCTTTGGGCCTCTACTGTCCACTGTGCAACCAGCCGTGCCCAAACAAGCAAAAACAAGGAGAGGGAGGGTTCTGAAATGTACACTTACATGACTAAAAATATGTAGACAAATACTCGTCCAACATCTCACTCAAAATCATGGGCATTAACATGGAGTTGGTCCACCTTTGCTGTGATAACAGCCTCCACTCTTCTGGGAAAGCTTTCCACTGGAACATTGCTGCATGGACTTGCTTCCATTCAGCCACAAGAGCATTAGTGAGGTTGGGCAATTAGGCCTGGCTTGCAGTCGGCATTCCAATCCATCCCAAATGTGTAGATGTGGTTGTTGTTAAGTTCTTCCACACCGATCTCAACAAACCATTTCTGTATGGACTTTGCCTTGTGCATGAGGGCATTGTCATGCTGAAACAGGAAAGGGCCTTCCCCAAACTGTTTCCACAAAGTTGGAAGCATGGAATCATCTAGAATTTTTTTTTTTTACCTTTATTTTACTAGGTAAGTCAGTTAAGAACAAATTCTTATTTTCAATGACGGCCTAGGAACAGTGGGTTAACTGCCTGTTCAGAGGCAGAATGACAGATTTTGTACTTTGTCAGCTCGGGGATTTGAACTTGCAACCTTTTGGTTACTAGTCCAATGCTCTAACCACTAGGCTACACTGCAGCCCCACTGCTGCCACTGTATGCTGTAGCATTATGATTTCTCTTCACTGGAACTAAGAGGACCGAACCCGAACTATGAAAAACAGCCCTCGACCATTATTCCTCCTCCACCAAAATGTACAGTTGCCAAACCCAGATTCATCCATCGCACTGCCAGATTGTGAGGTATGATTTATCACTCCAGGGAACGAGTTTCCACTGCTCCACAGTCCAATGGCGGCGAGCTTTACACCACTCCAGCCGACGCATGGCATTATGCATGGTGATCTTAGGCTTGTGTGCGGCTGCTCGACCATGGAAACCCATTTCATGAAGCTCCTGACGAACAGTTCTTGTGCTGACGTTGCATCCAGAGGCAGATTGGAACTCGGTAGTGAGTGTTGCAACCAAGGACAGACAATTTTTTGGCGCAACCCTCTTCAGCACTCAGCAGTCCCATTCTGTGAGCCTGTGTGGCCTACCACTTCGCGGCTGAGCCGTTGTTGCTCCTAGACTTTGCACTTCACAATAACAGCACTTTCAGTTGACCGGGGCAGCTTTAGCAAAGCAGAAATTTAACAAGCTGACTTGTTGGAAAGATGGCATCCTATGAAGATGCGACGTTGAAAGTCACTGAGCTTTTCAGTAAAGCCGTTCTACTGCCAATGTTTCTAGAGATTGCATGGCTGTGTGCTCGATTTTATACACCTTTCAGCAACGGGTGTGGCTGAAATAGCCGAATCCACTCATTTGAAGGGGTGTCCACATACTTTTGTATATATAGTGTATCAGGGTTAAGGATATTTTCATTTAAATACGTCTCAATCAAGGATTTGCCAGGTGCTCCCATGGAAACTGCGGCCCATCTCTGGATTGTGTCTGTGTGAGTGTGTATGTTTGTGTGTCTGAGTGTGTGTGTGTGACCTCATAGCTGGACACTTTTAGCTGGTTAGTTTCGCTGCAGAAGCTGGGGCTGAGGAGTTGGTTCTTTTCAGAGGAGATTTAGATATACGTCTCCCCACTGACACACAGCATTACTTCCACATGTTGGAGTCCTGAGCTGCTCCACCAACCATTTACCAACATCTTTTCACTGCACTTTCTGCATGCATCAACAATGTAGACCAGTCAGGCACAGCATTGGATACGGAACTGCTACAAAGTTAATAGCCCTGTGTGAAAACGTAAATTAATATTATTATTAGTCAAATTATTTAGCAAAGAGTGGATACCTCACCAAGACTGCACAACTGATCAGATGAGATTCACACCACTAGAAGTATATGGCTGGATCAGCTGTCAGGTGCTGTCTCTGATAGTAGAGGCTGTAGTGATGGTGGTAGTGCGACATTATTGGGATAACGATTCATTCTCTGATAGAACCCAACTTCATGTTTGTCCATGTAATGTAGAGTGAAGCAGCTTGTCCAGAGCCTGACTCAGAAAAAACAGCCATGTGGTGATCTTCTCAGCTCCGCCGCCTCCGTTGACCACAGGAACTCATTTAAAGGCTTGTTTTAATAAAGGCACAAAAATGGACGCTGCCCTTCCAACTAAATTGATTACTTCCCCCTTGAATTGAGAGATCATTGTCTGTCAGGAGACTTGGACCCCATGCTGTCTCTGCTGTGGTGGGGTGAGTGGCAGACAGAGCACGCAGGCTGAAGAGATCCGACAGTCTACAGGAGAGGAGAAAACCAATCTGGGAAAACTAATCTGACAGAATATCTTCACACTGCTCTCAATCAAAAACCCATTTGCCCCTCGCTGGCCGTGTATGTTGCTGTGTTGTTGCTTGTAAAGGAATGGGTTAATGCAGTGGGGGTGTGATTGTGTGTGTGTGTGTGTGTGTGTCTGTCTGTCTGTTTGTATGCGTGTGTTAGCATGGCTTAAGCTTTTGCATGGACTCAAGCTTAACATTATTGTCATTGATCACCCACTAGGTGCCCTTGGAGAGTTTTTCAAAGAGCTTGGCAAATTGATAAGTTCATTTACTTGGCGACTTCAACCTGCCTTCGATTAATTTCTTTCCAATTACCTCGTTCCCCTCCTCACAAGGCAGGCAATATGCTTGACCTCATCTTTACTAGAGGCTGCTCACCTACAATTCTCACTCCAACACCCCTCCAGGTCTCTGATCACTACTTTGTTTCCTTTTCTATCTCCCTTTCCTCCAACCCTAACCATGAATATTGTGTACCGTCACAACATTCGCTATCCCTCTCTCCCACTACTCTTCTTTTCTATCATCTCTCCCTTCCGCTAAATCCTTCGCCCTTCTGTCTCCTGATTCTGTCTCTTCGGCCCTATTCTCCTCCCATTCCGCATCATATGACTCCTACTGTCCCCTTTCCTCCCGGGCGGCTCGGCTCTCCCCTCCTGCTCTGTGGGTGAGTGACTCATTGCGTGCTTAAAGAACAGGGCTGCGGACAGCTGAGCGAAAATGGAGGAAAATTAAACTTTTGGAGGGCCTATCATCCTTTCACTCCCTACTCTCTACCTTCTCTTCCGCTGTATCCACTGCGAAAGCCATTTTCTACCACTCTAGATTTCCTAACCCTAGGAAACTTTTCCATCCTCTCCTACCTCCTTAATCCTCCACCCCTCCCCCCTCCCTCTCTGCGGACGATTTTGTCAACAACTTTGAAAAAAAGGTTGACGACATCTGCTACTCATTCACTGAGCCTATTGTTGGTCTCACTCACACAGAACTACCCTACGCCTTGACCCTCTCTCTCCCCTCTCTCTCCAGATGACATCCTGCAACTAGTGAGGTCTGGCCACCCGACAACCTGCCCGCTCGACCCCATCCCATCCTCCCTTCTCCAGACCATCTCTGGATACCTTCTCCCATTCCGCATTTCCCTCATCAATTCATCTCTGACCACTCACTGCGTCATCTCTGACTTCAAAATGGCCCGAGTTGCACCCCTCCTCAAGAAACCAACACTTTACTCATCCGACGTAAAAACTAGAGACCTGTATCCCTTCTTTTTTTCATTCCAAAATACTTTGAGCATGCTGTCTCTGATCAACTTTCTCATTATCTCTCTCTGAACGATCTTCTTGACCCTAACCAGTCAGGCTTCAAGATGGGTCACTCAACTGAGACTGCTCTTCTCTGTCACAGAGTATCTCCACACTGCCAAAGCTGACTCTCTCTCCTCTGTCCTCATCCTCCTAGATCTATCTGCTGCATTTGACACCGTGAACCATCAGATCCTCCTCTCCACCCTCTCAGGGCTGGGCATCTCAGGCTACGTACTCTCACTGCTGGTGTCCCCCAGGGCTCGGTTCTAGGCCCTCTCCTCTTCTCTCTATACACCAAGTCACCCGGCTCTGTCATATCCTCACATGGACTCTCCTATTGTTGGCATGACCCTGAACAACACCCTGTCATTCTCTGCAGACATCAAAGCAGTGACCCGCTCCTGTAGGTTCATGCTCTACAACATCTGTAGAGTACAACCTTACCTCACACAGGAAGTGGTGCAGGTCCTAATCCAAGCACTGTAGGCTGGGCTCCCCGCTTGTGCCATCAAACCCCTGCAACTTATCCAGAACGCAGCAGACCGCCTGGTTTTCAACCTCCCCAAGTTCTCTCATGTCACCCCACTCCTCCGCACATTCCACTGGCTTCCAGTTGAAGTTCACATCCACTACGAGACCATGGTACTAACCTACAGAACAGCAAGAGAAACTGCCTCTCCCTCCCTACCTTCAGGCTATGCTCAAACCCAACACCCCAACACGAGCACTCCATTCTGCCACATTAGGTTTCGTGGCCCACCCCTACGGGAGGGCAGCTCCCACTCAGTCCAGTCCAAGCTCTTCTCTGTCCTGGAACTCCAATGGTGGAAATGCTATGCCAGCAGAGTCCCTTCCCATCTTCCGAAAAACATCTGAAACCTTTCAAACAGTATCTCAAATAATCCTCATCCTCACCTCGACCCCCCCCCCCAAAAAAAATATACAAAAATCTTTTAAATGACCAGCACTTGCACCTGACTGTCCCCACCCCTACCCCACCCCTCCTTCTTGCTCTGACTCTACTGACAGCTACGTTATTAAGGAAACATTTACTTTCAATGCCTCTGATTTGTGGTTGTCCAACCTAGATATCTTAAGATGAATGCATTAACTGGATGAGAGCGTCTGCGAAATGACTAACATGTCAAATGTAAACATTTAAATGTGGGATATGATGTCATATCTCCTGACATCATAATTCTGGTTACTCTATATCCTTTACTTATGGGGCGGCAGGGATGCCTAGTGGTTAGAGCATTGGACAAGTATCCGGAAGGTTGCAAGTTCAAACCCCCGAGCTGACAAGGTACAAAACTGTCATTCTCTTCCTAGGCCGTCATTGAAAATTTGTTTTTAACTGACTTGCCTAGTTAAATAAAGGTAAAATAAAAAAAATAAAAAGATCCCACTCAGGGGACTGATATGAGTGGAAACCATTCAATTTAGTATCAATGTCCTGATAAAGTCAGTATGTATCTGAGGTCATAAGGTCAGTCAGGTAGGACACCTGTGTGCCTTTCTGGGCCTCTCCCCCCTCTCACAAAGCTCTGAATGATATGGTTCCTTTCCTCCCAGGAATGGCATCAGACATCTGTAAATTATAAAGCTATTTTCCTAATAATTACCCTCTCAACGGGGGTGACCTTTGTGCCTCCCCACCACAGCCGGAGCAGCACACAGGTAATTAATGCTCTGCGCACACACAGAGATACACGCACATACACACCATGCACACATACCCCTACCCCCATGGAGAGAGGGCTACACGGACCACTGGGCCCCCTGTGAAAATAATACCCTGCCCCTCCAGGACATCAATGACTGGGAAATGTGTGTGTTCATGTGAGTGGGAGGTGTTTAGTGTGTGGGAATAGCTGTGTAATGGTGTGTGAATCTTTAAGTGAGACGAAGAGAGGTTCTCTCATCTAGTTAGGACACTGTTCTAGTCAGAGCAGCTGCAGACTGTTATCTTATCTAGTTAGGACACTGTTCTAGTCAGAGCAGACTGTTCTCTTATCTAGATAGGTCAAGTTCTTGTCAGAGCAGAATGTTCCCTTCTATAGTTAGGACACTATCCTAATCAGAGCAGACTGTTCTCTTATCTAGTTAGGACACTATCCTGGTCAGAGCAGACGGTTATCTTATTTAGTTAGGACACTGTTCTAGTCAGGACAGACTGTTCTCTCATCGAGTTAGGACAATGTTCTCGACAGAGCAGCTGCAGACTCTTATCTAGTTAGGACACTGTTCTAGTCAGGACAGACTGTTCTCTCATCGAGTTAGGACAATGTTCTCGTCAGAGCAGCTGCAGACTGTTATCTTATCTAGTTAGGACACTGTTCTAGTCAGGACAGACTGTTCTCTCATCAAGTTAGGACAATGTTCTAGTCAGAGCAGAATGTTCTCTTACCTAGTTAGAACAATGTTCTAGTCAGAGCAGCTGCAGACTGATCTCTTATCTAGTTAGGACAATGTTATAGTCAGAGCAGCTGCAGACTCTTATCTTATCTAGTTAGGACAATGTTCTAGTCAGGATAGACTGTTCTCTAATCTAGTTAGGACAATTTTCTAGTCAGAGCAGCTGCAGACTGTTATCCTATCTAGTTAGGACAATGTTCTATTCAGGACAGACTGTTCTCTCATCTAGTTAGGACAATGTTTTAGTCAGAGCAGCTGCAGACTGTTATCTTATCTAGTTAGAACAATGTTCTAGTCAGGACAGACTGTTCTCTTATCTAGTTAGGACACTGTTCTAGTCAGAGCAGCTGCAGACTGTTCTCTTTTCTAGTTAGGACACTGTTCTAGTCAGGACAGACTGTTCACTCATCTAGTTAGGACACTGTTCTAGTCAGTACAGACTGTTCTCTCATCTAGTTTGGACACTGTTCTAGTCAGAGCAGCTGCAGACTGTTATCTCATGTCGTTAGGACACTGTTCTCGTCAGAGCAGACTGTTCTCTTATCTAGATAGGTCAAAGTTCTTGTCAGAGCAGAATGTTCTCTTCTATAGTTAGGACACCATCCTAATCAGAGCAGACTGTTATCTTATCTAGTTAGGACACTGTTGTAGTCAGAGCAGACTGTTATCTTATCTAGTGAGGACACTATCCTGGTCAGAGCAGACTGTTATCTTATCTAGTTAGGACAATGTTCAAGTCAGAGCAGCTGTGAACTGTTATCTTATCTAGTTGGAACACTGTTCTAGTCAGGACAGACTGTTCTATCATCGAGTTAGGACAATGTTCTCATCAAGGCAGCTGCAGACTGTTATCTTATCTAGTTAGGACACTGTGCTAGTCAGGACAAACTGTTCTCTCATCAAGTTAGGACAATGTTCTAGTCAGAGCAGAATGTTCTCTTACCTAGTTAGAACAATGTTCTAGTCAGAGCAGCTGCAGACTGATCTCTTATCTAGTTAGGACAATGTTATAGTCAGGACAGACTGTTCTCTCATCTAGTTAGGACTAAGTTCTAGTAAGAGCAGCTGCAGACTGTTATCTTATCTAGTTAGGCCAATGTTCTAGTCAGGACAGACTGTTCTATGACCTAGTTAGAACAATGTTCTAGTCAGAGCAGCTGCAGACTGTTATCTTATCTTGTTAGGACAATGTTCTAGTCAGGATATACTGTTCTCTCATCTAGTTAGGACAATCTTCTAGTCAGAGCAGCTGCAGACTGTTATCTTATCTTGTTAGGACAATGTTCTAGTCAGGACAGACTGTTCTCTCATCTAGTTAGGACAATGTGCTAGTCAGGACAGACTGTTCACTCATCTAGTTAGGACACTGTTCTAGTCAGAGCAGACTGTTCTCTCATCTAGTTTGGACACTGTTCTAGTCAGAGAAGCTGCAGACTGTTATCTTATCTAGTTAGGACACTGTTCTAGTCAGAGAAGCTGCAGACTGTTATCTTATCTAGTTTGGACACTGTTCTAGTCAGAGCAGCTGCAGACTGTTATCTAATCTTGTTAGGACACTGTTCTAGTCAGAGAAGCTGCAGACTGTTATCTTATCTAGTTTGGACACTGTTCTAGTCAGAGCAGCTGCAGACTGTTATCTTATCTAGTTAGGACACTGTTCTAGTCAGAGAAGCTGCAGACTGTTATCTTATCTAGTTTGGACACTGTTCTAGTCAGAGCAGCTGCAGACTGTTATCTTATCTAGTTAGGACACTGTTCTAGTCAGAGAAGCTGCAGACTGTTATCTTATCTAGTTAGGACACTGTTCTAGTCAGAGAAGCTGCAGACTGTTATCTAGTTTGGACACTGTTCTAGTCAGAGCAGCTGCAGACTGTTATCTTATCTAGTTAGGACACTGTTCTAGTCAGAGAAGCTGCAGACTGTTATCTTATCTAGTTTGGACACTGTTCTAGTCAGAGCAGCTGCAGACTGTTATCTTATCTTATCTAGTTAGGACACTGTTCTAGTCAGAGAAGCTGCAGACTGTTATCTTATCTAGTTAGGACACTGTTCTAGTCACTGTTATCTTATCTAGTTTGGACACTGTTCTAGAAGCTGCAGACTGTTATCTTATCTAGTTTGGACACTGTTCTAGTCAGAGCAGCTGCAGACTGTTATCTTATCTAGTTAGGACACTGTTCTAGTCAGAGCAGCCGCAGAATGTTATCTCATGTCGTTAGGACACTGTTCTCGTCAGAGCAGACTGTTATCTTATCTAGTTAGGACACTGTTCTAGTCAGAGAAGCTGCAGACTGTTATCTTATCTAGTTTGGACACTGTTCTAGTCAGAGCAGCTGCAGACTGTTATCTTATCTAGTTAGGACACTGTTCTAGTCAGAGAAGCTGCAGACTGTTATCTTATCTAGTTTGGACACTGTTCTAGTCAGAGCAGCTGCAGACTGTTATCTTATCTAGTTAGGACACTGTTCTAGTCAGAGAAGCTGCAGACTGTTATCTTATCTAGTTTGGACACTGTTCTAGTCAGAGCAGCTGCAGACTGTTATCTTATCTAGTTAGGACACTGTTCTAGTCAGAGAAGCTGCAGACTGTTATCTTATCTAGTTAGGACACTGTTCTAGTCAGAGAAGCTGCAGACTGTTATCTTATCTAGTTTGGACACTGTTCTAGTCAGAGCAGCTGCAGACTGTTATCTTATCTAGTTAGGACACTGTTCTAGTCAGAGAAGCTGCAGACTGTTATCTTATCTAGTTTGGACACTGTTCTAGTCAGAGCAGCTGCAGACTGTTATCTTATCTAGTTAGGACACTGTTCTAGTCAGAGAAGCTGCAGACTGTTATCTTATCTAGTTTGGACACTGTTCTAGTCAGAGCAGCTGCAGACTGTTATCTTATCTAGTTAGGACACTGTTCTAGTCAGAGCAGACTGTTCTCTTATCTAGATAGGTCAAAGTTCTTGTCAGAGCAGAATGTTCTCTTCTATAGTTAGGACACTATCCTAATCAGAGCAGACTGTTCTCTCATCTAGTTTGGACACTGTTCTAGTCAGAGCAGCTGCAGACTGTTATCTCATGTCGTTAGGACACTGTTCTCGTCAGAGCAGACTGTTCTCTTATCTAGATAGGTCAAAGTTCTTGTCAGAGCAGAATGTTCTCTTCTATAGTTAGGACACCATCCTAATCAGAGCAGACTGTTATCTTATCTAGTTAGGACACTGTTGTAGTCAGAGCAGCTGCAGACTGTTATCTTATATAGTTAGGACGCTGTTCTAGTCAGGGCAGACTATTCTCTTATCTTGTTAGGACACTGTCCTAGTCAGAGCAACTGCAGACTGTTCTCTTATCTAGTTAGGACAATGTTCTTGTCAGAGCAGACTGTTCTCTTATCTCGTAACTGCAGACTGTTCTTTTATCTAGTTAGGACACTGTTCTAGTCCGAGCAGACTGTTCTCTTATCTAGTTTGGACACTTTCCTAGTCAGAGCAACTGCAGACTGTTCTCTTATCTGTTTAGGACAATGTTCTAGTTAGAGCAGACTGTTCTCTTATCTGGTTAGGACAATGTTCTAGTCAGAGCAGACTGTTATCTTATCTAGTTAGGACAATGTTCTAGTCAGAGCAGACTGTTATCTTATCTATTTAGGACAATGTTCTAGTCAGAGCAGACTGTTCTCTTATCTAGTTAGGACACTGTTCTAGTCAGAGCAACTGCAGACTGTTCTCTTTTCTGGTTAGGACAATGTTCTAGTTAGAGCAGACTGTTATCTTATCTAGTTAGGACACTGTCCTAGTCAGAGCAACTGCAGACTGTTCTCTTATCTTGTTAGGACACTATCCTAGTCAGAGCAACTGCAGACTGTTCTCTTATCTAGTTAGGACACTGTTCGAGTCCGAGCAGACTGTTCTCTTATCTACTTAGGACACTATCCTAGTCAGAGCAACTGCAGACTGTTCTCTTATCTAGTTAGGACAATGTTCTAGTCAGAGCAGACTGTTCTCTTATCTAGTTAGGACAATGTTCTAGTCAGAGCAACTGCTGTGATCTTTGTGAACTCACAAACTCTTTCAGCCATAGACTCATATGCAGTTGGTCACACGCAGTCATGCACGCACACAATCACATTCACACCCACGCACACAATCACATTCACACCCACCCACGCACACACACACTCACTCCCACGCACACACACACTCACACACACACAAACTTGTGAGCAGTGATAGTTCAGTAACATCTAACTCATTTTATCTACGCAAAAATATAAACGCCACATGTGACGTTTTGGTCTCATGTTTCATGAGCTGAAATGAAAGATACCAGAAATCTTCCATATGCACAAAAAGCTCATTTCTCTCAAATGTTGTGCACACACTTGTTTACATCCCTGTTTGTGAGCATTTCTCCTTTGCCAAGATAATCCATCCACCTGACAGGTGTGGCATATCAAGAAGCTGATTAAACAGCATGATCATTACACCAGTGCACCTTATGCTGGGGACAATAACAGGCCACTCTAAACTGTGTAGTTTTGTCACACAACACAATGTCGCAGATGTTTCATGTTTTGAGGGAGCGTGCAATTGGCAAGCTGACTGCAGGAATGTCTACCACAGCTGTTGCCAGAGATGTTAATATTTCTCTACCATATGCCGCATCCAACATCGTTTAAGAGAATTTGGCAGTACATCCAACCAGCATCACAATAGCAGTGCGGTTTGCTGACGTCAATGTTGTGAACAGAGTGTCCCATGGTAGCGGTTGGTTATGGTATGTGCAGGCATAAGCTACGGACAATAAACACAATTGCATTTCATCCATGCCAATTTGAATGCACAAAAATACTGTGACGAGGTCCTGAGGCCCGTTGTGAGGCCCGCCGATAAAGGTGCAACAGATGCGTATCTGTAATCCCAGTCAGGTGAAATTCATAGATTAGGGCCTAATGAATTTTTTTCAATTGACGGATTTCCTCATATGAACTGTAACTGAACCTTCTCTCAATTCTCCTCTCTCTTCTCTCTCCTATCTTTTAGTGTTCCTGTCAATATGGTCGCCATCTTGAGGCCAGGGCCTTCTGTACCTGGGCTCAAAATCAGTTTGCCTAAGGACTTCCCCTCTGCCTTCGTATGGGGGGAATCAGAGAGAGAGGGAGAAAGGAGGGTCAACGGAGGGAGAACGGAGGGGAGAGCTTGGTAAAAAGAACCTCAGCGGGAGATGATGATGCCCCATCCCAGCCTCCTTTGCTCCATCGGGGGGTTAAACGTATGCTTCTTATTTAGCCAATAAGACAATGGAGGGTTTGTAGAGTCTGT
>NC_088220.1:73318188-73325688 GCF_036934945.1 Oncorhynchus masou masou
CTCTGCTGAGGAAAATGTTAACTTTTACTGTGATGGACATTTTCTCAAAGTAAACCCACATGAAGATCCAGGACCGAGCAAAAACACACACTCATAAAACTGAATTTGTAAGACACTTGGCATATGGGGCGAACATTTACTAGATGTTATTTGGGTTATTCTTTACAAGGGCCATTGGAGCTGACAGAGTGGGGTCTGTAAAAAGTCCATAAGGAAATTAAGATTTGAGAAGGTGTCACGGCATTCACCGGAAGAAGAAAAGGAATCGTCAGACCAAAATGCAGCGGGGTACGTGTTCATCTTTAATATACTGACTGAACACTGAATACAAAATAACAAAAAGAATAGCCGAAACAGTTCTGCAAGGTGCAACCAACACTAAACAGAAAATAACCACCCACAACTAACAGTGGGAAAACAGGCTACCGAAGTATGGTTCTCAATCAGAGACAACGAAAGACAGCTGTCCCTGATTGAGAACCATACCCGGCCAAAACATAGAAATACAAAACCTAGACATACAAACATAGAATGCCCACCCACATCACACCCTGACCAAACGAAAAATAGAAGCATACAAAGCAATCTACGGCCAGGGCGTGACAGAAGGAGAGCTTCTCCTTGACAGGTGGTTGTTTTTCCAGCAGCATACCACCCTGAATCCCACTGCTGGCTTGTCTCTGAAGCTAAGCAGAGTTGGTCCTGGTTGGTCCTGGATTGGAGACTGCTGGAGTTAGAAGGCCAGTAGGAGGCACTCTTTCCTCTGGTCTACAACAAATATCCCAATACCCCAGGGCAGTGATTGGGGACATTGTCCTTCGTAGGGTGCCGTCTCTTGGATGGGACGTTAAACAGGTGTCCTGACTCTCCGTGGTCACTAAAGATCCAATTACACTTACTGTAAGAGTAGGGGTGTTAACCCTGTTGTCCTGGATAAATTACAAATCTGTCCCTCATACATCATGGCCACCTAATCATCCCCAGCTTCCAAATGGCTCTTTCATCCCCCCTCCTCTCCCCTGTAACTATTCCCCAGGTTGTTGCTGCAAATGAGAATGTGTTCTCAGTCAATTTACCTGGTACAGTAATGGTTAAATAGGCAAACACACCTGCTGTAAAAGCAACCATAAATCAATTCTGCGACCACAGGTCCATATAGTTATAATGATCACATAGATAATGAGAGGGATAATGAAGAGGGGAAGAAATACAGAGAGAGGGAGAGAGTGGAAAGACAGATAGGCTGATGGGGAATAGTAAAAGAGAGAGGGGGGAAAGAGGGAAAGAGGACAAAGGAAGATCCACTAGAAAATGAGACAGGGTCTGAGAGACAGGGTCTAAGAGACAAGGTCTGAGAGACAGGGTCTGAGAGACAGAGTCTGAGGGTCTGAGAGACAGGGTCTGAGAGACAGGGACTGAGAGACATGGTCTAAGAGACAGGGTCTAGGAGACAGTGTCTGAGAGACAGAGTCTGAGGGTCTGAGAGACAGGGTCTGAGAGACAGAGTCTGAGGGTCTGAGAGACAGAGTCTGAGGGTCTGAGAGACAGAGTCTGAGGGTCTGAGAGACAGGGTCTGAGAGACAGGGCCTGAGAGACAGAGTCTGAGAGTCTGAGAGACAGAGTCTGAGAAACAGGGTCTGAGAGACAGGGTCTGAGAGTCTGGGAGACAGGGTCTGAGGGTCTGAGAGACAGAGTCTGAGAGACAGGGTCTGAGGGTCTAAGAGACAGAGTCTGAGAGATAGGGTCTGAGAGACAGGGTCTGAGAGTCTGGGAGACAGGGTCTGAGGGTCTGAGAGACAGAGTCTGAGAGACAGGGTCTGAGTGTCTAAGAGACAGAGTCTGAAAGACAGGGTCTGAGAGACAGGGTCTGAGGGTCTGAGAGACAGAGTCTGAGAGACAGGGTCTGAGTGTCTAAGAGACAGAGTCTGAAAGACAGGGTCTGAGAGACAGGGTCTGAGAGTCTGGGAGACAGGGTCTGAGGGTCTGAGAGACAGAGTCTGAGAGTCTGGGAGACAGGGTCTGAGGGTCTGAGAGACAGAGTCTGAGAGTCTGGGAGACAGGGTCTGAGGGTCTGAGAGACAGAGTCTGAGAGACAGGGTCTGAGAGACATGGTCTGAGGGTCTGAGAGACAGAGTCTGAGAGATAGAGTCTGAGAGACAGGGTCTGAGAGTCTGGGAGACAGGGTCTAAGAGACAGGGTCTGAGGGTCTGAGAGACAGAGTCTGAGAGATAGAGTCTGAGAGACAGGGTCTGAGAGTCTGGGAGACAGGGTCTAAGAGACAGGGTCTGAGGGTCTGAGAGACAGAGTCTGAGAGATAGAGTCTGAGAGACAGGGTCTGAGAGACAGAGTCTGAGAGACAGGGTCTGAGAGTCTGGGAGACAGGGTCTGAGGGACAGGGTCTGAGGGTCTGAGAGACAGGGTCTAAGAGACAGGGTCTGAGAGACAGGGTCTGAAGGTCTGAGAGACAGGGACTGAGAGATAAGGTCTGAGGGTCTGAGAGACAGGGTCTGAGAGACAGGGTCTGAGAGACAGGGTGTAAGAGACATGGTCTGAGAGACAGGGTCTGAGAGACAGAGTCTGAGAGACAGGGTCTGAGGGTCTGAGAGACAGGGTCTGAAGGTCTGAGAGACAGGGTCTGAGAGCCAGGGTCTGAGAGACAGGGTGTAAGAGACATGGTCTGAGAGACAGGGTCTGAGAGACAGGGTCTAAGAGACAGGGTCTGAGAGACAGGGACTTAGAGTCAGGGTCTGAGGGTCTGAGAGACAGGGTCTAAGAGACAGGGTCTGAGAGACAGGGTGTAAGAGACATGGTCTGAGAGACAGGGTCTGAGAGACAGGGTCTGAGAGACAGGGTCCGAGAGACAGGCTCTTAGGGTCTGAGAGATAGACGGCAACAACTGGAGATCAGAGATGTAGATGGAGAATGGGAAATGAAGGGGAAAATTAGGAGAATCCTGAAAGAGAGAGAGAGAGAGATGGATGAATAGAGAGGAATAGAGGAATAAAGAGAACAGAGGGCGGAAAGGGGAGGATGAGGGAGATTGATGAAAACCTTCAGCTACAGGCCTTCTGAGGAATAAAGGACAACTCACTTCATCACACCATCACTCATTCATATATCCTTATGTACATATTCTTTATCCCCTTACACTGTGTATAAGACAGTAGTTTAGGAATTGTTAGTTAGATTACTTGTTGGTCATTACTGCATTGTCGGAACTAGAAGCACAAGCATTTCGCTACACTCGCATTGACATCTGCTAACCATGTGTATGTGACAAATAAAATTTGATTTGATTTGATTTGACACACTACTGACACACACACTACTGCTGACACACACACACACACACACTACTGCTGACACACACACACCATACTCATCCACATGCCCTCCACCCAAACACACAAACACACACACACACTACTGCTGAGACACACACACACACACACACACTACTGCTGACACACACACACCATACTCATCCACATGCCCTCCACCCAAACACGCATTCCTCCAGCTTGTATAAAGGCCAGCTTTGATCTCCTCCACACTCCATAGAGCCCTCTCACTCACCCCTGTCTCCTCTACCA
The DNA here is from genome assembly GCF_036934945.1 of Oncorhynchus masou masou. Lineage (NCBI taxonomy): Eukaryota > Metazoa > Chordata > Actinopteri > Salmoniformes > Salmonidae > Oncorhynchus > Oncorhynchus masou. Next base: position 73,321,782 of record NC_088220.1, read on the forward strand.
TACTCCAACACTCACCTGTTTCCCCTGACCCTGCCCTGACCTTGTCCATGCACTCATTCAATGTCACCCTGCCTTGCCTGTCTTTTAACCCAATGGAGGAGGCTTGTTTCTGTGTAGAGATTTAACATCCCATACTCCGTTCTGGAGGTCACTGAAATATACAGAGATAAATGAAAAACTAAAACCATAGCTAAGTGTATCAAACTAAGTAGAAACAAAAACAGTCAAATCAACGACTCACACAAGAGACAAAATTACTTTGGAGTGTTGATTTTAGGACAGGAAGATACTTTTTACAGCCTCAAGTGACAATAGACTTAGGAAGTGCCGTTTCTAGGCATAAGGGACATAACCGGCCTCTAGGGGGCCCCTAAAATGCTAGAAACGTCCCTGAGCTTATGATTTACAATAAGGGTTGAGATGAGAGAGAAGAGCGATAGGTAGAGAAAAAGCTACTTGAGACACTGACTTATCCATTGATGTGCCTAATGGAACAACAACACACACACACAGGTTTTGCATTCACCGGTTGGCATTGATGGCTGACATGAAACAGTGTGTGTACAGACAGGTAATGTCTCTGAAACGCTGGAACACAATAAGGACAGAAGACTGGAGAGGTAAACAGGGTGTCCCTTTGATATCGCTTGATGTTTCTCATCCCTCCGTCTTATTTATTAGGGAGAGAGGGATGGAGGGATGAGAGAGGAAGATAGAAAGAGAGAGCAAGCATGAAAGCCTCATTACACTGATGGGTTTGCATAACCAGAAAGATGAACAGACAAACAAACAAACAAAGTATCCAATGCACATTTATACAGACAGACCCTACACAGTACACACACAGACCCCTATACACTCATACAGACAGACCCTACACAGTACACACAAACACCCTTACACACATTCATACAGACAGACCCTACACAGTACACACAAACACCCTTACACACATTCATACAGACAGACCCTACACAGTACACACAAACACCCTTACACACACTCAAACAGACAGACCCTACACAGTACACACAAACACCCTTACATACACTCATACAGACAGACCCTATACAGCACACATACAGACCCCTACACACACTCATACAGACAGACCCTACACAGTACACACACAAACCCCTATACACTCATACAGATATACCCTACACAGTACACACACAGACCCCTATACACTCATACAGACAAACCCTACACAGTACAAACACCCTTACATACACTCATACAGACAGGCCCTATACAGTACACACACAGACCCCTATACACTCATACAGACAGACCCTACACAGTACACACAAACACCCTTACACACACTCATACAGACAGACCCTATACAGTACACATACAGACCCCTACACACATTCATACAGACAGACTCTACACAGTACACGAACAGACCCCTACACACACACATACAGACAGACCCAACACAGTACACACACAGACCCCTACACACACTCATACAGACATACCCTACACAGTACACACAAACACCCTTACACACATTCATACAGACAGACCCTACACAGTACACACACAGACCCTATACACTCATACAGACAGACCCTACACAGTACACACACAGACCAGTCAGGCAGGCAGAGAGGTAAAGCCTCCTCATTCCAAGGCCACTTCCACAAGCAGCCAGTCAGGCAGAGAGGTAAGGCCTCCTCATTCCCAGGCCACTTCCACAGGCAGCCAGTCAGGCAGAGAGGTAAGGCCTCCTCATTCCAAGGCCACTTCCACAGGCAGCCAGTCAGGCAGAGAGGTAAGGCCTCCTCATTCCAAGGCCACTTCCACAGGCAGCCAGTCAGGCAGAGAGGTAAGGCCTCCTCATTCCAAGGCCACTTCCACAGGCAGCCAGTCAGGCAGCGAGGTAAGGCCTCCTCATTCCAAGGCAACTTCCACATGCAGCCAGTCAGGCGGAGAGGTAAGGCCTCCTCATTCCAAGGCCACTTCCACATGCAGCCAGTCAGGCAGAGAGGTAAGGCCTCCTCATTCCCAGGCCACTTCCACAGGCAGCCAGTCAGGCAGAGAGGTAAGGCCTCCTCATTCCAAGGCCACTTCCACAGGCAGCCAGTCAGGCAGAGAGGTAAGGCCTCCTCATTCCAAGGCCACTTCCACAGGCAGCCAGTCAGGCAGAGAGGTAAGGCCTCCTCATTCCCAGGCCACTTCCACAGGCAGCCAGTCAGGCAGAGAGGTAAGGCCTCCTCATTCCCAGGCCACTTCCACAGGCAGCCAGTCAGGCAGAGAGGTAAGGCCTCCTCATTCCCAGGCCACTTCCACAGGCAGCCAGTCAGGCAGAGAGGTAAGGCCTCCTCATTCCCAGGCCACTTCCACATGCAGCCAGTCAGGAAGAGAGGTAAGGCCTCCTCATTCCAAGGCAACTTCCACAAGCAGCCAGTCAGGCAGAGAGGTAAGGCCTCCTCATTCCCAGGCCACTTCCACAGGCAGCCAGTCAGGCAGAGAGGTAAGGCCTCCTCATTCCCAGGCCACTTCCACATGCAGCCAGTCAGGCAGAGAGGTAAGGCCTCCTCATTCCAAGGCCACTTCCACAGGCAGCCAGTCAGGCAGAGAGGTAAGGCCTCCTCATTCCCAGGCCACTTCCACAGGCAGCCAGTCAGGCAGAGAGGTAAGGCCTCCTCATTCCCAGGCCACTTCCACAGGCAGCCAGTCAGGCAGAGAGGTAAGGCCTCCTCATTCCCAGGCCACTTCCACAGGCAGCCAGTCAGGCAGAGAGGTAAGGCCTCCTCATTCCAGGGCCACTTCCACAGGCAGCCAGTCAGGCAGAGAGGTAAGGCCTCCTCATTCCCAGGCCACTTCCACAGGCAGCCAGTCAGGCAGAGAGGTAAGGCCTCCTCATTCCCAGGCCACTTCCACAGGCAGCCAGTCAGGCAGAGAGGTAAGGCCTCCTCATTCCCAGGCCACTTCCACAGGCAGCCAGTCAGTCAGAGAGGTAAGGCCTCCTCATTCCCAGGCCACTTCCACAGGCAGCCAGTCAGGCAGAGAGGTAAGGCCTCCTCATTCCAAGGCCACTTCCACAGGCAGCCAGTCAGGCAGAGAGGTAAGGCCTCCTCATTCCCAGGCCACTTCCACAGGCAGCCAGTCAGGCAGAGAGGTAAGGCCTCCTCATTCCCAGGCCACTTCCACAGGCAGCCAGTCAGGCAGAGAGGTAAGGCCTCCTCATTCCAAGGCCACTTCCACAGGCAGCCAGTCAGGCAGAGAGGTAAGGCCTCCTCATTCCAAGGCAACTTCCACATGCAGCCAGTCAGGCAGAGAGGTAAGGCCTCCTCATTCCCAGGCCACTTCCACATGCAGCCAGTCAGGCAGAGAGGTAAGGCCTCCTCATTCCAAGGCCACTTCCACAGGCAGCCAGTCAGGCAGAGAGGTAAGGCCTCCTCATTCCAAGGCCACTTCCACATGCAGCCAGTCAGGCAGAGAGGTAAGGCCTCCTCATTCCAAGGCCACTTCCACAGGCAGCCAGTCAGGCAGAGAGGTAAGGCCTCCTCATTCCAAGGCCACTTCCACATGCAGCCAGTCAGGCAGAGAGGTAAGGCCTCCTCATTCCCAGGCCACTTCCACAAGCAGCCAGTCAGGCAGAGAGGTAAGGCCTCCTCATTCCAAGGCCACTTCCACATGCAGCCAGTCAGGCAGAGAGGTAAGGCCTCCTCATTCCAAGGCAACTTCCACAAGCAGCCAGTCAGGCAGAGAGGTAAGGCCTCCTCATTCCAAGGCCACTTCCACAAGCAGCCAGTCAGGCAGAGAGGTAAGGCCTCCTCATTCCCAGGCCACTTCCACATGCAGCCAGTCAGGCAGAGAGGTAAGGCCTCCTCATTCCCAGGCCACTTCCACAGGCAGCCAGTCAGGCAGAGAGGTAAGGCCTCCTCATTCC
>NC_088220.1:73330688-73365688 GCF_036934945.1 Oncorhynchus masou masou
CACTCTCTCTCCCTCTCTTTCTCTTCCTCTCCCCTGTTCCCAGCACCTCCACCCCTACCTACCACTCTCTCTCCCTCTCTTTCTCTTCCTCTCCCCCGTTCCCAGCACCTCCACCCCTACCTACCACTCTCTCTCCCTCTCTTTCTCTTCCTCTCCCCCATTCCCAGCACCTCCACCCCTACCTACCACTCTCTCTCCCTCTCTTTCTCTTCCTCTCCCCCATTCCCAGCACCTCCACCCCTACCTACCACTCTCTCTCCCTCTCTTTCTCTTCCTCTCCCCCATTCCCAGCACCTCCACCCCTACCTACCACTCTCTCTCCCTCTCTTTCTCTTCCTCTCCCCCTTCCCAGCACCTCCACCCCTACCTACCACTCTCTCTCCCTCTCTTTCTCTTCCTCTCCCCCGTTCCCAGCACCTCCACCCCTACCTACCACTCTCTCTCCCTCTCTTTCTCTTCCTCTCCCCCGTTCCCAGCACCTCCACCCCTACCTACCACTCTCTCTCCCTCTCTTTATCTTCCTCTCCCCCATTCCCAGCACCTCCACCCCTACCTACCACTCTCTCTCCCTCTCTTTCTCTTCCTCTCCCCCTTCCCAACACCTCCACCCCTACCTACCACTCTCTCTACCTCTCTTTCTCTTCCTCTCCCCCTTCCCAGCACCTCCACCCCTACCTACCACTCTCTCTCCCTCTCTTTCTCTTCCTCTCCCCCTTCCCAACACCTCCACCCCTACCTACCACTCTCTCTACCTCTCTTTCTCTTCCTCTCCCCCTTCCCAGCACCTCCACCCCTACCTACCACTCTCTCTCCCTCTATTTCTCTTCCTCTCCCCCTTCCCAGCACCTCCACCCCTACCTACTACTCTCTCTCCCTCTCTTTCTCTTCCTCTCCCCCTTCCCAACACCTCCACCCCTACCTACCACTCTCTCTCCCTCTCTTTCTCTTCCTCTCCCCCTTCCCAGCACCTCCACCCCTACCTACCACTCTCTCTCCTCTCTTTCTCTTCCTCTCCCCTGTTCCCAGCACCTCCACCCCTACCTACCACTCTCTCTCCCTCTCTTTCTCTTCCTCTCCCCCTTCCCAGCACCTCCACCCCTACCTACCACTCTCTCTCCCTCTCTTTCTCTTCCTCTCCCCCTTCCCAACACCTCCACCCCTACCTACCACTCTCTCTCCCTCTCTTTCTCTTCCTCTCCCCCATTCCCAGCACCTCCACCCCTACCTACCACTCTCTCTCCCTCTCTTTCTCTTCCTCTCCCCCTTCCCAGCACCTCCACCCCTACCTACCACTCTCTCTCCCTCTCTTTCTCTTCCTCTCCCCCGTTCCCAGCACCTCCACCCCTACCTACCACTCTCTCTCCCTCTCTTTCTCTTCCTCTCCCCCGTTCCCAGCACCTCCACCCCTACCTACCACTCTCTCTCCCTCTCTTTCTCTTCCTCTCCCCCATTCCCAGCACCTCCACCCCTACCTACCACTCTCTCTCCCTCTCGTTCTCTTCCTCTCCCCCTTCCCAACACCTCCACCCCTACCTACCACTCTCTCTACCTCTCTTTCTCTTCCTCTCCCCCTTCCCAGCACCTCCACCCCTACCTACCACTCTCTCTCCCTCTCTTTCTCTTCCTCTCCCCCTTCCCAACACCTCCACCCCTACCTACCACTCTCTCTACCTCTCTTTCTCTTCCTCTCCCCCCTTCCCAGCACCTCCACCCCTACCTACCACTCTCTCTCCCTCTATTTCTCTTCCTCTCCCCCTTCCCAGCACCTCCACCCCTACCTACCACTCTCTCTCCCTCTCTTTCTCTTCCTCTCCCCCTTCCCAACACCTCCACCCCTACCTACCACTCTCTCTCCCTCTCTTTCTCTTCCTCTCCCCCCGTTCCCAGCACCTCCACCCCTACCTACCACTCTCTCTCCCTCTCTTTCTCTTCCTCTCCCCCTTCCCAGCACCTCCACCCCTACCTACCACTCTCTCTCCCTCTCTTTCTCTTCCTCTCCCCCTTCCCAGCACCTCCACCCCTACCTACCACTCTCTCTCCCTCTCTTTCTCTTCCTCTCCCCTGTTCCCAGCACCTCCACCCCTACCTACCACTCTCTCTCCCTCTCTTTCTCTTCCTCTCCCCCTTCCCAGCACCTCCACCCCTACCTACCACTCTCTCTCCCTCTCTTTCTCTTCCTCTCCCCCGTTCCCAGCACCTCCACCCCTACCTACCACTCTCTCTCCCTCTCTTTCTCTTCCTCTCCCCTGTTCCCAGCACCTCCACCCCTACCTACCACTCTCTCTCCCTCTCTTTCTCTTCCTCTCCCCCCGTTCCCAGCACCTCCACCCCTACCTACCACTCTCTCTCCCTCTCTTTCTCTTCCTCTCCCCTGTTCCCAGCACCTCCACCCCTACCTACCACTCTCTCTCCCTCTCTTTCTCTTCCTCTCCCCCCTTCCCAGCACCTCCACCCCTACCTACCACTCTCTCTCCCTCTCTTTCTCTTCCTCTCCCCTGTTCCCAGCACCTCCACCCCTACCTACCACTCTCTCTCCCTCTCTTTCTCTTCTTCTCCCCTGTTCCCAGCACCTCCACCCCTACCTACCACTCCCTCTCCCTCTCTTTCTCTTCCTCTCCCCATTCCCAGCACCTCCACCCCTACCTACCACTCTCTCTCCCTCTCTTTCTCTTCCTCTCCCCGTTCCCAGCACCTCCACCCCTACCTACCACTCTCTCTCCCTCTCTTTCTCTTCTTCTCCCCTGTTCCCAGCACCTCCACCCCTACCTACCACTCCCTCTCCCTCTCTTTCTCTTCCTCTCCCCATTCCCAGCACCTCCACCCCTACCTACCACTCTCTCTCCCTCTCTTTCTCTTCCTCTCCCCTGTTCCCAGCACCTCCACCCCTACCTACCACTCTCTCTCCCTCTCTTTCTCTTCTTCTCCCCTGTTCCCAGCACCTCCACCCCTACCTACCACTCCCTCTCCCTCTCTTTCTCTTCCTCTCCCCATTCCCAGCACCTCCACCCCTACCTACCACTCTCTCTCCCTCTCTTTCTCTTCCTCTCCCCCATTCCCAGCACCTCCACCCCTACCTACCACTCTCTCTCCCTCTCTTTCTCTTCCTCTCCCCCCTTCCCAGCACCTCCACCCCTACCTACCACTCTCTCTCCCTCTCTTTCTCTTCCTCTCCCCGTTCCCAGCATTTCCACCACTACCTCTCTCTCATTCTCAAAATCTGAACTATCCCTCTGCATTAGTGTTTGGCTAGTAACCGAAAGGTTGCTATTTTGAATCCAAAAGGTGAAAAAAATATGTTGATGTGCTCCTGAGCAAGGCACATAACCCTAATTGCTCCGGGGTTGCTGTTGATAATGGGCGTGACGCCACTCTCCGAAGGTGTCTCAGGGAATTTGGGATAAGCAAAAAACACATATCCAATTCACAAATGCATATTAATGACACTTGTACATGTGTGAAATACCCACCTAATTATTATTAAAACTCTGGGTCTGATTACAGAAAGAGCAATATAAACTGAATCTCATAGATCACACTGTATTTCTACACTACACTGAACAAAAATATAAACGCAATATGAAACAATTGCAGTTGCAGTTCATATAAATGAAATCCGTCAATTGAATTTAGACCCTAATCTATGGATTTCACATGACTGGGAATACAGATATGCATCTATTGGTCACAGATACCAGTCAGTATCTGGTGTGACCACCATGCAGTGCAACGCATGTCCTTCTCATAGAGTTGATCAGGTCTGTTGATTGTGGGCTGTGGAAACTTGTTCCATTCCCCTTCAATGGCTGTGTGAAGTTGCTGGATATGGGAGGGAACTGGAACACGCTGCCGTACACATAAAATCCAGGGCATCCCAAACATGCTACATGGTGAGTTTGCAGGCCATGGATGAACTGGGACATGTTCAGCTTCCAGGAACTGTTGACAGGTCATTGCGACAAAGGGCAGTGCTTCATCATGCTGAAACATGAGGAGATGGCTGCGGATGAATGGCACCACAATGGGCCTCAGGGTAATCATCACAGTAGCTCTGTGCATTCAAATTGCCATTGATAAAATACAATTGTGTTCATTATCTGTAGCTTATGCCTGTCCATACCATAACCCCAACGCCACCATGGGGAACTCTGTTCACAACGTTGACATCAGCAAATCACTCGCCCACACAATGTCATACACGCTGTCTTCCATCTGACCTGCACAGTTCAACTGGGATTCATCTGTGAAGAGCACACTTCTCCAGTGTGCCAGTGGTCATTAAAGGTGAGCATTTACCCACTGAAGTTGGCTACGACGCTGAACTGCAGTCAGGTCAAGACCCTGGTGAGGACGACGATCAAGCAGATGATCTTTCATTAGATGATTTCTGACAGTTTGTGCAGACATTCTTTTGTTGTGCTAACCCATAGTTTTATCATCTGTCCGGGTGGCTGGTCTCAGACGATCCCGCAGGTGAAGAAGCCAGATGTGGAGGTCCTGGGCTGGCATGGTTACATGTGGTCTGCGGTTGTGAGGCCTGTTGGATGTATTGACAAATTCTCTAAAATTACATTGGAGGTGGCTTAAGGTAGAGACATTAACATTAAATTATCTGGCAACAACTCTGGTGGACATTCCTGCAGTCAGCATGCCATTTGCATGCTCCCTCAAAACATGAGACATCTGTGCCATTGTGTAGTGTGACAACACTGCACATTTTAGTATGGCCTTTTATTTCCCCCAGCACAAGGTATACACCTGTATAATGATCATGCTGTTTCATCAGCTTCTTGAAATGACACACCTGTCAGGTGGATGGATTATCTTGGAAAAGGATAAATGCTCACTAACAGGGATGTATACAAATTTGTGCACAACATGTGAAAGAAATACATTTTTTGTGAGTATGGAACATTTCTAGGATCTTTTATTTCAGGTCATGAAACATGAGACATTATATTTTTGTTTAGCATAGATAGGACTGATAAGCCGTAAGGTAGATCAGATAAAGGACTGACTGTCCATCTAGATAAAGTCCATCCTATTGATGATATACGGAAGCAATATAGGCTGGTGACATGAGGGTCAATATAGAGAGGAAGAGGACAGGGGTAGGGGGCGGTAGAACTGTGAGGTCGTTGTCAATCATGCATGCACACACACACACACACACACACACACACACACACACACACATGCACGCACGCACGCACGCATGCACACACGCACGCATGCACACACACACACACACACACACACACACACACACACACACACACGCACGCACACACACACACACACACTATAAATCGGGGGGAGTTACAGGGGGAGGTCTGTTGACTGACTGAACAAATGAGGGGTTATCGATTTGAGATCAGAGGGAATGATGTGGTTTAGAGGGGTCACATCTAAACAGGAACATTAAAATACCATTCTTGGCTACTGTAGGAGCAAGATGATGGACAGACCAATAGTCACAATATAAACCCACTGCTATCAACACAAATGTAGGTTATGGCTGAGTGCTGATATTTGTGTTCCATTTTATGTGGCAAGAAAACTAAATGTGATGAAAATAATGACTCGAGGAAAGATGGAATGATTTGGTGGTGAAGTGGAAAAAGAGGGGAAACACAAGTAAGAAGGAGAGAATGTCTGTGTTGACAAGAAGAGATAGTAAAGGAGGAAAGGGGAGAAAAATGTGAAAGGGGCCAGTAAGTATACTATATAGTGGATAAAGACAGAGGAGAGAGAGAGAGAGAGAGAGAGAGAGAGAGAGAGAGAGAGAGAGAGAGAGAGAGAGAGAGAGAGAGAGAGCATCACAATTAGACCCAACCAAATCATGAGAAAACAAAAAGATAATTACTTGACACATTGGAAAGATTATACAAAAAAACAGAGTAAACTAGAATTATATTTGGCCCCAAACAGAGAGTACACAGTGGCAGAATACCTGACCACCGTGACTGACCCAAATTTAAGGAAATCTTTGACTACGTAGAGACTCAGTGAGCATAGCCTTGCTATTGAGAAAGACCGCCGAAGGCAGACCTGGCTCTCACGAGAGGACAAGCTATGTGCACACTGTCAACAAAATTATGTGGAAACTGAGCTGCACTTCCTGACCTCCTGCCAAATCTATGACCATATTAGAAATATGTATTTCCCTCAGATTACACAGACCCACAAAAAATTTGAAAACAAATCACATTTTGATAAACTCCCACATCTACTGGGTGAAATACCACAGTGTGCCACGCAGACGACACCATTCTATATAATTCCAGCCCGTCCTTGGACACTGTGCTATCTAACCTCCAATTGAGCTTCAATGCCATTCAACACTCCTTCCGTGGCCTCCAACTGCTCTTAAACGCTAGTAAAACCAAATGCATGCTTTTCAACCGATCGCTGCCTGCACCCGCATGCCCGACTAGCATCACCACCCTGGATGGTTCCGACCTTGAATATGTGGACATCTATAAGTACCTAGGTGTCTGGCTAGACTGTAAACTCTCCTTCCAGACTCATATCAAGCATCTCCAATCGAAAATCAAATCAAGAGTCGGCTTTCTATTCCGCAACAAAGCCTCCTTTACTCACGCCGCCAAACTTACCCTAGTAAAACTGACTATCCTGCCGATCCTCGACTTCGGCGATGTCATCTACAAAATTGCTTCCAACACTCTACTCAGCAAACTGGATGCAGTTTATCACAGTGCCATCCGTTTTGTCACTAAAGCACCTTATACCACCCACCACTGCGACTTGTATGCTCTAGTTGGCTGGCCCTCGCTACATATTCGCCGCCAGACCCACTGGCTCCAGGTCATCTACAAGCCCATGCTAGGTAAAGCTCCACCTTATCTCAGTTCACTGGTCACGATGGCAACACCCATCCGTAGCACGCGCTCCAGCAGGTGTATCTCACTGATCATCCCTAAAGCCAACACCTCATTTGACCGCCTTTCGTTCCAATACTCTGCTGCCTGTGTCTGGAACGAATTGCAAAAATCTCTGAAGTTGGAGACTTTTATCTCCCTCACCAACTTCAAACATCTGCTATCTGAGCAGCTAACTGATCGCTGCAGCTGTACATAGTCTATTGGTAAATAGCCCACCCATTTTCACCTACCTCATCCCCATACTGTTTTTATTTATTTATTTTTCTGCTCTTTTGCACACCAATATCTCTACCTGTACATGACCATCTGATCATTTATCACCCCAGTGTTAATCTGCAAAATTGTAATTATTCACCTACCTCCTCATGCCTTTTGCACGCAATGTATATAGACTCCCCTTTTTTTCAACTGTGTTATTGACTTGTTAATTGTTTACTCCATGTGTAACTCTGTGTTGTCTGTTCAAACTGCTATGCTTTATCTTGGCCAGGTCGCAGTGGCAAATGAGAACTTGTTCTCAACTAGACTACCTGGTTAAATAAAGGTGAAATAAAAAAAATAAAAAAGTGCCATCACAGCAGCAAGATGTGTGACCTGTTGCCACAAGAAAAGGGCAACCAGTGAAGACCAAATACAACCCATATTTATGTTTATTTATTTTCCCTTTTGTACTTTAACTATTTGCACATCTTTATAGCACTATATATAGACGTAATATGACATTTGTAATGTCTCGATTCTTTTGGAACTTTTGTGAGTGCAATGCTTACTGAACATTTTTTATTGTTTATTTCACTTTTGTATATTATCTATTTCACTTGCTTTGGGAATGTAAACATGTGTTTCCTATGACAATGAAGCTTTTAGAATTGAATTTAAATCGAGAGAGAGATAGAGAGAGGGATTGTGTATAGGTGTATATTGGTGTTGTCCTCAGAGTGGGTGGAAGGAAGTGAGAGGGACAGAGAAATACAGATAGTAGCCAAGAGGCTATGTTTCTCTGTTTAGCTGTCTTCTTGCTCTTACATTCAGAGAGAGAGAAAGAGAGAGAGAGAGAGAGAGAGATAGTGAAGAAGGAAGGTGAATGGTATAGGTGTAGTGTATTGGTGTAATGTATGGGTGTAGTGTATTGGTGTAGTGTATTGGTATAGTGTATGGGTGTAGTGTATTGGTGTAGTGTATTGGTATAGTGTATGGGTGTAGTGTATGGATGTAGTATGGTGTATGGGTGTAGTGTATGGGTGTAGTGTATTAGTGTAGTGTATTGGTATAGTGTATGGGTGTAGTGTATGGATGTAGTATGGTGTATGGGTGTAGTGTATTGGTGTAGTGTATTGGTGTAGTGTATTGGTGTAGTGTATGGGTATAGTGTATTGGTGTAGTGTATTGGTGTAATGTATGGGTGTAGTGTATTGGTGTAGTGTATTGGTATAGTGTATGGGTGTAGTGTATTGGTGTAGTGTATTGTTATAGTGTATGGGTGTAGTGTATGGATGTAGTATAGTGTATGGGTGTAGTGTATGGATGTAGTATGGTGTATGGGTGTAGTGTATACGTGTATTTTATTTGTGTAGTGTATTGGTGTAGCGCAGGTATTCCCAAACTGGGGTACGCAAAATGCCATCGGGGGTACACCACATAAAATTGTAATTCACATCAATATATATATATATATATATATATTTTACATTTTCAAACAGTACATTGTCCAACTGGGCTATATATTTGGGGGAGTTTTTTTAATCGCCTGAGTAGCCTGGTTTCATTGCCAAAAATAAAATTAAAACATCTAGGCTACAGCGAAATAACAACACAATGTGTCAAATGCAGGTAGCCTAGTCAAATAATTAACATCCAATCACGTTAACTGTTACTCTCTCTGTAACACCCGGGGTGGAGTGGAGGAAGAAGTCAGGCGCAGGAAGCAGAGAGTCTAGGGTAGCGCTACTTTTAATGCACCACAACGGTGAAACAACGCCAACCCAAACAAATGCCCCAAACACGGGGAACTTAAAATGTCCAGCAAAATACAAACACACGGACAACCGTGACCTACAGCCGTGACCTACAGCCGTGACCTACAGCCGTGTCCTACAGCCGTGACCTACAGCCGTGACCTACAGCCGTGACCTACAGCCGTGACCTACAGCCGTGTCCTACAGCCGTGTACACACGTACACTGAAATAATCCTGCACAACCAGCAGGCGGGCCGGCTGGTAAATAAAGCCCAACCAATTCACCTAAACTAAACACAGGTGCAACTAATAAACAGAACAGGGGGAAAAGGGATCAGTGGCAGCTAGTAGGCCGGTGACGACAACCGTCGAGCGCCACCCGAACGGGAAGGGGAGCCACCAACACTCTCACGGGAAACTTCAGTCTTGCGCAGATATTTAGAAACGAAACATTACAATTAAAAAAATATACCACAGGAGTTTTTTGAGAATAAATTACTTTTGAGTAGTAAGACGTATAAAAGCAACAAATGCCATTAATAAGAATGGTCTAGAAGCGTCTTATATGGTGAGCTACGAAGTGGCTCGGACTTGCAAGCTCCATACTATTGTGGAGGAACTTCATTCTTCCTGCTACCGCGGGTATGGCTGGGACAATGCTGGGGAACAGGCCAAAGAAAACTATTCAGACATGTCTTCATCAAACAACACTGTTTCATGACACATCAGTGACATGGCGGGAGATGTTCTTAAACAATTACTGCTTCATATGCAAGCCAGTGAATTCTATGTGTTACAGCTGGATGAGTCAACAGACGTGGCGGGCCTGGCACAGCTCCTGGTATATGTCTGTTACGTTTATGGGGGGTCAATTAAGGAAGACATCCTCTTCTGCAAACCACTGCAAATCAGGACAATACGAGAGGATATTTTTAAAGTACTGGACATCAAATGGACTGGTGGTGTAAAGATGTGTTGGTATCTGTACGGATGGCGTAAAAGCCATGACAGAGAGACCTAGTGGAGTGGTAACGCGTGTGCAAGCAGTTGCTCCCGATGCCACTTGGGGACACTGCAGCATCCACCGAGAGGCTCTTGGGTACACTGCAGCATCCACCGAGAGGCTCTAGGGTACACTGCAGCATCCACCGAGAGGCTCTTGGGTACACTGCAGCATCCACCGAGAGGCTCTTGGGTACATTGCAGCATCCACCGAGAGGCTCTTGGGTACACTGCAGCATCCACCGAGAGCCTCTTGGGTACGGTGCAGCATCCACCGAGAGGCTCTTGGGTACACTGCAGCATCCATCGAGGGGCTCTTGGGTACGCTACAGCATCCACTGAGAGGCTCTTGGGTACGCTATAGCATCCGCCGAGGGGCTCTTGGGTACGCTACAGCATCCACCGAGATGCTCTTGGGTACACTGCAGCATCCACCGAGAGGATCTTGGGTAAGCTTCAGCATCCACCGAGGGGCTCTTGGGTACGCTGCAGCATCCACCGAGAGGCTCTTGGGTACACTGCAGCATCCATCGAGGTGCTCTTGGGTACGCTACAGCATCCACTGAGAGGCTCTTGGGTACGCTACAGCATCCACCGAGGGGCTCTTGGGTACACTGCAGCATCCACCGAGAGGATCTTGGGTACACTGCAGCATCCACCGAGAGGCTCTTGGGTACGCTACAGCATCCACCGAGACGATCTTGGGTACACTGCAGCATCCCCTGAGAGGATCTTGGGTACACTGCAGCATCCACCGAGAGGCTCTTGGGTACATTGCAGCATCCACCGAGAGGCTCTTGGGTACACTGCAGCATCCACCGAGAGGCTCTTGGGTACACTGCAGCATCCACCGAGAGGATCTTGGGTACACTGCAGCATCCACCGAGAGGATCTTGGGTACGCTACAGCATCCACCGAGGGGCTCTTGGGTACGCTACAGCATCCACCGAGAGGATCTTGGGTACGCTACAGCATCCACCGAGAGGCTCTTGGGTACACTGCAGCATCCACCGAGAGGATCTTGGGTACACTGCAGCATCCACCGAGAGGATCTTGGGTACGCTACAGCATCCACCGAGAGGATCTTGGGTACGCTACAGCATCCACCGAGAGGATCTTGGGTACGCTACAGCATCCACCGAGGGGCTCTTGGGTACACTGCAGCATCCACCGAGAGGATCTTGGGTACGCTGCAGCATCCACCGAGAGGATCTTGGGTACGCTACAGCATCCACCGAGAGGATCTTGGGTACGCTACAGCATCCACCGAGAGGCTCTTGGGTACACTGCAGCATCCACCGAGAGGATCTTGGGTACACTGCAGCATCCACCGAGAGGATCTTGGGTACGCTACAGCATCCACCGAGAGGATCTTGGGTACGCTACAGCATCCACCGAGAGGATCTTGGGTACGCTACAGCATCCACCGAGAGGATCTTGGGTACGCTACAGCATCCACCGAGAGGATCTTGGGTACGCTACAGCATCCACCGAGGGGCTCTTGGGTACGCTACAGCATCCACCGAGAGGATCTTGGGTACGCTACAGCATCCACCGAGAGGATCTTGGGTACGCTACAGCATCCACCGAGAGGATCTTGGGTACGCTACAGCATCCACCGAGAGGATCTTGGGTACGCTACAGCATCCACCGAGAGGATCTTGCTGACAAGGAATACTTGAAAGACGTTTTGGACACTACAGTGAAAATGGTTACATTTGTTTAAGCAAGGCTAGTTATCAAGGGGTAAAGTATGGACAGGTTTTTAAAAATTGAGAGACGAGCTTAAAGTGTACTTTACTGACCATAATTTTCACTTGTCTGACCGGTTGAATGATGACGAGTTTCTCACAAGACTCTGGGTCATGTTTTTTCTTGCCTGAATTATCTGAATCTAGGGTTACAGGGACTCTCCGCAATATATTCAATGTGCAGGACAAAATTGAGGCTATGGTTAGGAAGTTGTAGCTCTTCTCTGTCTACATTAACAAGGACAACAAACAGGTCTTTCCATCATTGTATTTTTTTTGTGTGTGCAAATGAACTCAAGCTTACGGACCATGTCAATGTGATATAGCGAAGCACCTGAGTGAGTTGGGTGTGCAATTACACAGGTACTTTCCCGAAACGGACGACACAAACAACTGGATTCATTATCCCTTTCATGCCCTGCTTCCAGTCCACTTACCGATATCTAAACAAGAGAGCCTCATCAAAATTGCAGCAAGCGGTTGTGTGAAAATTGAATTGAATCAGAAGCCACTGCCAGATTTCTGGATTGGGCTGCGCTCAGAGTTTCTTGCCTTGACATATTGCGTTGTTAAGACACTGATGCCCTTTGCAACCACGCACCTATGTGAGACTGGATTCTCGATCCTCACTAGCATGAAAACTATATACAGGCACAGACTGTGGAAAATTATTTAAGATTGAGACTCTCTCCAATACAACCCAACATCGCAGAGTTATGTGCATCCTTTCAAGCACAACCTTCTCATTAACCTGTGGTGATTTATTTCACAATTTTTGATGAACAAATAAGGTTTTATATGTAAGATGGCTACATAATGAGCAAAACTGTTGATTATTATATTATTATTTGTGGCCTGATCCTATAAGAGCTCTATGTCACTTCCCACGAGCCGGGATGTGACAAAAACTCAGTCATTCTTATGTTGAATAATGTGTGTGTGTGGCAGGCTTACAATGATGGCAAAAAACAACATTTGAAAGTGCGCTGAGCCTGGTACCTGAGAGGGTACGCAGCTGACCCTGGTACCTGAGGGGGTACGCAGCTGACCCTGGTACCTGAGGGGGTATGCAGCTGACCCTGGTACCTGAGGGGGTACGCAGCTGACCCTGGTACCTGAGGGGGTACGCAGCTGACCCTGGTACCTGAGGGGGTACGCAGCTGACCCTGGTACCTGAGGGGGTACGCAGCTGACCCTGGTACCTGAAGGGGGACGCAGCTGGAGGTTAAATGTTTGAAGGTGTACAGGACAATAAAAAGTTTGGGAACCACTGGTGTGGTGTATTAGTGTAATGTATTGGTGTAGTGTATTTGTGTAGTGTGTTGGATTGTGTAGTGTATTAGTGTAGTGCATTAGTGTAGTGTATTGGTGTAGTGTATGGGTGTAGTGTATGGTTGTAGTGTATGGGTGTAGTGTATGGGTGTAGTGTATTGTCGTAGCTTATTGGCGTAGTGTATGGGTGTCGTGTTTCAGTGTAGTGTATTGGTGAAAGGTATGGGTGTAGTGTATGGGTGTAGTGTATTGGTGTAGTGTATTGGTGTAGTGTATTGTATTGGTGTAGTGTATGGGTGTAGTGTATGGGTGTCGTGTTTTGGTGTAGTGTGTTGGTGTAGTGTAGTTTATTGGTGTAGTGTATTGGTGTAGTGTAGTGTATTGGTGTAGTGTAGTGGATTGGTGTAGTGTATTGGCGTAGTGTATGGGTGTAGTGTATTGGTGTAGTGTATTGTATTGGTGTAGTGTGTTGGTGTAGTGTATTGGTGTAGTTTATTAGATTAGTGTAGTGTATTGGCGTAGTGTATGGGTGTCGTGTTTTGGTGTAGTATGTTGGTGTAGTGTATGGGTGTAGTGTATTGGTGTAGTGTATTTGTGTAGTGTAGTTTATTGGTGTAGTGTATTGGTGTAGTGTATTGTATTGGTGTAGTGTGTTGGTGTAGTGTTTTGGTGTAGTGTATTGGTGTAGTTTATTGGTGTAGTGTAGTGTGTTGGTGTAGTATTTTGGTGTAGTGTATTGGTGTAGAACACTGAGCCACTTGGGAGCCTATATGTATAGTAACCTAAGTCCATATAAATGTCATACCGTATGTATAGTAATCTGAATGTTTGAATGTAATCTCAATTTGAATGTTATTTCACAAACTCCATCGGTGCTTGAGCACCCAGCAAACCTCACAAAAACGTAACAGCTAGAGTTGCACTTCGAAGTACATCAGAGAAGCCGACAAATCAAATCAGCTCTTTGTCCTATAGATTATGATTTCATTATGGGACTGGCGATGCAAACAATTGACTCCTGAGGGATCACATTTCCAGATCTAGCCTAAACACGCGTGACAAGAGCAGGCGTGTGACAGCCAATCACACGGTGGAAAGTAGGTTGAGCATAGTGGAGTAGAGGACTGAGAGGAGAGGAGAGGAGAGGAGAGGAGAGGAGAGGAGAGGAGAGGAGAGGAGAGGAGAGGAGAGGAGAGGAGAGGAGAGGAGAGGAGAGGAGAGGAGAGGAGAGGAGAGGAGAGGAGAGGAGAGGACTTTTCGTTCGGAAGTCTGAGAAAGCATACAAGTCAGACAGAAACACCAAGTTAGGGCTGTTTACAAAACCCAGCAGCAGAACCAATGGAAACCATACGGTGAAAGAAGGGCAGGGGAGTGTGTGTGTGTGTGTGTGTGTGTGTGTGTGTGTGTGTGTGTGTGTGTGTGTGTGTGTGTGTAGAAGGGGGGCTGGCAGGGGTTCGGAATTCCAATGTAATAGAAAGAAAACGTGCCTAATGTTTTCAAATACACATTTTTCCAAGCAGAATCCAATTAACTCACAAGTATATTTCTCTCATGATATGGTCTGGTTTTGCTTCTTCTCTATTCATTCTTCCTTTGCCTCCAAACGATTGCCGCATTTAACATATTTCAACCCATCGTCTGCAGATAAAGCTGTTTTGAATTGCCTTTCATCACATGTGAACAAAAACAGATTCTTGGTGTATGGAGCAGCACAGTCCGCCAGGTTTTCTGGGACCTAGATATGAAATAAAACAGTATTAAGTTTATCAAAACCCACAAACCATAAGCACACACACACACACACACGCACACACACACAGACACACTCCGGCTGTAACACAATCCCCACAAGGTTCCGGGTGAAAAAAATCTGTGTTCTTTGCTACAATGCCAGAATGACATTCCATTCAGTGTGCCTTCATATAGTGAAGGAAATCATCTTTTCTCAGGCCTGGTTTCTTGGTCAATTTCATGCTTCTCTAATGGAGTGGGAGGAGAAGGAGAGGTATTCATTCGGATGTGTTTGGAAGAGGCTGCCGCGAGTGCCGACACTGAGTTCAACTGTAGGCCTCTCTCCCACTCAATCTCTGACTATGTATGTGCAGGGTGTGTACATTAGTCTCTTTTAGTTGTCTCTTTCTCTGTTTCCCACTTCCCTCTCCTCCTTCCTTGTCACTACCAATACTACAGCTTTCCCTCCCTCCCTCCCTCCCTCCCTCCCTCCCTCCCCCTCCCTCCCTCCCTCCCTCCCTCCCTCCCTCCCTCCCTCCCTCCCTCCCTCCCTCCCTCCCTCCCTCCCTCCCTCCCTCCCTCCCTCCCTCCCTCCCTCCCTCCCTCCCCCTCCCTCCCCCTCCCTCCCTCCCTCCCTCCCTCCCTCCCTCTCTGAGTGTCCCCATGTTATTCCCAGTAGGCCAGGGTTGTGAACAGACTGTGTAGATCTCTCCAGGCTATGCGGCTGTGTGTGAGGCTGAGGACGGTGAAGGACACTGGAGAATCATGCTGACGATCTGCCTCTTAATGAGGGGAGTAGCAGACCAGGAGATGAGATTCAGATAGAGAGAAATGATGGAGAGAGAGAGAGAGAGAGAGAGAGAGAGAGAGAGAGAGAGAGAGAGAGAGAGAGTGACTGGTAAAAAACAAGGGAGGGGCAGAGAGAGTTTATACAGTATATTGTGTAAGTGACTGTATGTAACATTATGTGAGTATGGCTGAACAAATCAGCATAGTATCTTCAAGTGTACAGTGTCAACATGGTGAACATTACATGTTGATTGCATAATGCGTTGAAAACACGGCGTGACCAAGCTGCCAGCTACCTTCTCAGTCTGTGTAGATATGTGTGGGTGTGTATGGATTCTGCCACCCCCAGCCTGTGGCAGCTGTATTACTCCTGGGAGCTGTGTAGAGAGGATCAGAATGGGACTTCTCCCAGAAGTTTGGCTGGTGTGTAAAACCTGTGAATTCAGACAGCTGTGGAGAGATGGCCCAGTCCCCGTCTCGAACACCGAGCCTCACCGTTTACATATCAACCTGATTTAGAAGAGAGAGGGAGATCGAGAGGGAGGAAAGGAAGAAGAGGGCGAGAGAGTGGGGAGAGAAGAGATAGGGAGAGAAAGAGGGATATGGAGAGAGAGAGATAAAGTGTGTGCATGACAGAGAAAGAAGGAAGGAAAGATAAAGTGAGGTGAGTGAGTGAATACAAGCGATTAAGGAACGGTCCAGTGAGAGATCTTCAATTGCATCACATGACAGTATGAGGACAAAAATGGCTGTGTTCCATACACTATCTCTGGTACTTCTCCTTCCTCCCTCCACCTTCCCCTCCTCCTTATCCTCTCCCCCACTCCTTCCTCCTCCTTACCTGCTACACCACTCCTTTCTCCCTCTCCCCCTCTTTCCTCCCTCCCTCCTCCCCTCCTCCTCCCCTCCTTCTTCCATGCTCCTTCCCTTCAACTTTCCTCCTCCTTCCCTCCTTCTCTCACCTTCACCTCCTGTGTTTTGTCCCTGCAGTAGTCTCCTGTGGCTGGCCCAATCTGTCCTCTCAGTTGTTCCCCGTTCCCCGTGCCAGCTGGCTCTTTATAGCGCCCCCCCGAGGACATGACAGGTGTACATGACACACAACACTGAGCATGAGGGGACCTGTGGCACACCGTACACACACACACACACACACACACACACACACACACACACACACACACACACACACACACACACACACACACACACACACACACACACACACACACACACACACACACACACACACACACACACACACATGCTGGCACACACACATAAACATTGCACATATGCACACACCTATACTGGACTGGCATACACCCTGAAGCAAGCAAGTACAGCCACACACTGACATCAAGGATACATACATGGGGTGGCGGGTAGCCTATTGGTTAGCATGTTGGGCCAGTAATCGAAAGGTTGCTGAATCGAATCCCAGAGCTGACAAGGTAAAAATCTGTCGTTCTGCCCCTGAACAAGGCAGATAAACCACTGTTCCACAGTAGCCCGTCATTGTAAAAATATTTTCTTCTTAACTGACTTGCCTAGTTAAATAAAGGTTAAAAAATAAATAAAAACACACACATGGACACACACAGATTACAGTAACTCACATTGTAAACAGAGCACGCATATTTTCACTTGACACGCCATCATCTCAATCCTCCACTAACAATAACTAGTCTCTGCCAGAGGCCTTCTGATAGAGCAGTACGACCAGCAGGCAGGCCTCCCACTGAGAATCATCATCTATTTATACATCTGAGAGAGAACACTGCCCCTGCTGTGGAATCAATGTGTCTGTGTTAGATCTCTGTCTGTCAGTGTGTGTACACATCCTACGGCCATGGGGAGAAACATCGACACACAGACCCTCCTCCCCAGTCGCTAAGCCTTCAACACACAAGCCAAAGGATGAAGACGGGGTAGAGGGAGAGGAAGTAGGGAAGTAGCTCGAGGCGTTGGATTGATCATTGAGAAAGTAGTGAAGTATGGTGAGAGAAGTGAAGTACGATGAGAGAATTGGGCTCAGGTGATACAGAGGATATCTTGCCTGCAGCTGTTTGGTTTGCTTAAACACCCAGGACATACTGCCTTGTGTTTTGAGGGCAGTTTTGAGATGAAAAGATAAGGAATGAAAGAGATGAAAATATGAGGTGTTAGTGTTATTGTGGTTCCAACTGGTGTCATAGGAGTTCCCAGGGTGTGGTGTGGAACAGGCTCCTAAATGGTGTCATAGGAGTTCCCAGGGTGTGGTGTGGAACAGGCTCCTAAATGGTGTCATAGGAGTTCCCAGGGTGTGGTGTGGAACAGGCTCCTAAATGGTGTCATAGGAGTTCCCAGGGTGTGGTGTGGAACAGGCTCCTAAATGGTGTCATAGGAGTTCCCAGGGTGTGGTGTGGAACAGGCTCCTAAATGGTGTCATAGGAGTTCCCAGGGTGTGGTGTGGAACAGGCTCCTAAATGGTGTCATAGGAGTTCCCAGGGTGTGGTGTGGAACAGGCTCCTAAATGGTGTCATAGGAGTTCCCAGGGTGTGGTGTGGAACAGGCTCCTAAATGGTGTCATAGGAGTTCCCAGGGTGTGGTGTGGAACAGGCTCCTAAATGGTGTCATAGGAGTTCCCAGGGTGTGGTGTGGAACAGGCTCCTAAATGGTGTCATAGGATTTCCCAGGGTGTGGTGTGGAACAGGCTCCTAAATGGTGTCATAGGATTTCCCAGGGTGTGGTGTGGAACAGGCTCCTAAATGGTGTCACAGGAGTTCCCAGGGTGTGGTGTGGAACAGGCTCCTAAATGGTGTCACAGGATTTCCCAGGGTGTGGTGTGGAACAGGCTCCTAAATGGGGAAAGCATCGAAATTAGGTTGATGGAGGGATAGCAGTCCTTTGATGGGTATAGGCCAATTCAATTTCCCTGAGAGAAATGAACATTACGATAACATTTAAATGAAATGCTATCTTAATTGCTGAGGAGGGACCTATCTGATCTGAATCAGCTATAAATTGATCTGTTCTAGAGGACTTAATGAGATGTACATGTCTAAATCCGGTGTGTGTAAGTTGTTCAAGTAATGGGATCTGTATGGTTAAAGTGAAGCTGATGTGGTTCGGGTACAAGGAACAGGGAACAGGGTACAGGGAACAGGGCACAGGGAACAGGGTACAGGGAACAGGGAACAGGGAACAGGGAACAGGGAACAGGGTACAGGGAACAGGGAACAGGGAACAGGGAACAGGGTACAGGGTACAGGGAACAGGGTACAGGGTACAGGGAACAGGGTACAGGGAACAGGGAACAGGGAACAGGGAACAGGGAACAGGGTACAGGGTACAGGGAACAGGGAACAGGGTACAGGGTACAGGGTACAGGGAACAGGGAACAGGGAACAGGGTACAGGGAACAGGGAACAGGGAACAGGGAACAGGGAACAGGGAACAGGGTACAGGGAACAGGGTACAGGGTACAGGGAACAGGGTACAGGGAACAGGTAACAGGGTACAAGGAACAGGGTACAGGGTACAGGGAACAGGGTACAAGGAACAGGGAACAGGGTACAGGGAACAGGGTACAAGGAACAGGGTACAGGGAACAGGGAACAGGGAACAGGGTACAAGGAACAGGGAACAGGGTACAGGGAACAGGGTACAGGGTACAAGGAACAGGGTACAGGGTACAAGGAACAGGGTACATGGAACAGGGAACAGGGAACAGGGAACAGGGAACAGGGAACAGGGTACAGGGAACAGGGTACATGGTACAGGGAACAGGGTACAGGGAACAGGGTACAGGGAACAGGGTACAGGGAACAAGGAACAGGGTACAGGGAACAGGGAACAGGGAACAGGGTACAAGGAACAGGGAACAGGGTACAGGGAACAGGGAACAGGGTACAGGGAACAGGGAACAGGGAACAGGGAACAGGGTACAGGGAACAGGGTACAGGGAACAGGGAACAGGGAACAGGGAACAGGGTACAAGGAACAGGGAACAGGGTACAGGGAACAGGGTACAGGGTACAAGGAACAGGGTACAGGGTACAAGGAACAGGGTACAGGGAACATGGAACAGGGAACAGGGAACAGGGTACAGGGTACAAGGAACAGGGTACAAGGAACAGGGTACAGGGAACAGGGTACAGGGAACAGGGAACAGGGAACAGGGAACAGGGTACAGGGAACAGGGTACAGGGTACAGGGAACAGGGTACAGGGAACAGGGTACAGGGAACAGGGTACAGGGAACAGGGTACAGGGAACAGAGAACAGGGTACAGGGAACAGGGAACAGGGAACAGGGTACAAGGAACAGGGAACAGGGTACAGGGAACAGGGAACAGGGTACAAGGAACAGGGAACAGGGAGCAGGGAACAGGGTACAGGGAACAGGGTACAGGGAACAGGGTACAGGGAACAGGGAACAGGGAACAGGGTACAGGGAACAGGGTACAGGGTACAGGGAACAGGGTACAGGGAACAGGGTACAAGGAACAGGGAACAGGGTACAGGGAACAGGGTACAGGGAACAGGGTACAGGGAACAGGGTACAGGGAACAGGGAACAGGGAACAGGGTACAGGGTACAGGGAACAGGGAACAGGGTACAGGGAACAGGGAACAGGGAACAGGGTACAGGGAACAGGGTACAGGGTACAGGGAACAGGGTACAGGGAACAGGGAACAGGGTACAGGGTACAGGGAACAGGGAACAGGGAACAGGGAACAGGGAACAGGGTACAGGGAACAGGGTACAGGGAACAGGGTACAGGGAATAGGGAACAGGGAACAGGGAACAGGGAACAGGGAACAGGGTACAGGGTACAGGGAACAGGGTACAGGGTACAGGGAACAGGGTACAGGGTACAGGGAACAGGGAACAGGGAACAGGGAACAGGGTACAGGGAACAGGGAACAGGGTACAGGGAACAGGGTACAGGGAACAGGGAACAGGGTACAGGGAACAGGGTACAGGGAACAGGGTACAAGGAACAGGGAACAGGGTACAGGGAACAGGGTAGAAGGAACAGGGTACAGGGAACAGGTAACAGGGTACAAGGAACAGGGTACAGGGTACAGGGAACAGGGTACAAGGAACAGGGAACAGGGTACAGGGAACAGGGTACAAGGAACAGGGTACAGGGAACAGGGAACAGGGTACAAGGAGCAGGGAACAGGGTACAGGGAACAGGGTACAGGGTACAAGGAACAGGGTACAGGGTACAAGGAACAGGGTACATGGAACAGGGAACAGGGAACAGGGAACAGGGTATTGGGTACAAGGAACAGGATACAAGGAACAGGGTACAGGGAACAGGGTACAGGGAACAGGGAACAGGGAACAGGGAACAGGGTACAGGGAACAGGGAACAGGGTACAGGGAACAGGGTACAGGGTACAGGGAACAGGGAACAGGGTACAGGGAACAGGGTACAGGGAACAGGGTACAGGGAACAGGGAACAGGGTACAGGGAACAGGAACAGGGAACAGGGTACAAGGAACAGGGAACAGGGTACAGGGAACAGGGAACAGGGTACAGGGAACAGGGAACAGGGAACAGGGAACAAGGTACAGGGAACAGGGTACAGGGAACAGGGAACAGGGAACAGGGAACAGGGTACAAGGAACAGGGAACAGGGTACAGGGAACAGGGTACAGGGTACAAGGAACAGGGTACAAGGAACAGGGTACAGGGTACAAGGAACAGGGTACAGGGAACATGGAACAGGGAACAGGGAACAGGGTACAGGGTACAAGGAACAGGGTACAAGGAACAGGGTACAGGGAACGGGGTACAGGGAAAAGGGAACAGGGAACAGGGAACAGGGTACAGGGAACAGGGTACAGGGTACAGGGAACAGGGTACAGGGAACAGGGTACAGGGTACAGGGAACAGGGTACAGGGAACAGGGAACAGGGTACAGGGAACAGGGAACAGGGAACAGGGTACAAGGAACAGGGAACAGGGTACAGGGAACAGGGAACAGGGTACAAGGAACAGGGAACAGGGAATAGGGAACAGGGTACAGGGAACAGGGTACAGGGAACAGGGTACAGGGAACAGGGAACAGGGAACAGGGTACAGTGAACAGGGTACAGGGTACAGGGAACAGGGTACAGGGAACAGGGTACAAGGAACAGGGAACAGGGTACAGGGAACAGGGAACAGGGAACAGGGTAGAGGGAACAGGGTACAGGGAACAGGGTACAGGGTACAGGGAACAGGGAACAGGGTACAAGGAACAGGGAACAGGGAACAGGGTACAGGGAACAGGGTACAAGGAACAGGGAACAGGGTACAGGGAACAGGGTACAGGGAACAGGGTACAGGGAACAGGGTACAGGGAACAGGGTACAAGGAACAGGGAACAGGGTACAGGGAACAGGGTACAGGGAACAGGGAACAGGGTACAGGGAACAGGGTACAGGGAACAGGGTACAGGGAACAGGGTACAGGGAACAGGGTACAGGGAACAGGGAACAGGGAACAGGGAACAGGGTACAAGGAACAGGGAACAGGGTACAGGGTACAGGGAACAGGGAACAGGGTACAGGGAACAGGGTACAAGGAACAGGGAACAGGGTACAGGAACAGGGTACAGGGAACAGGGTACAGGGAACAGGGAACAGGGTACAAGGAACAGGGAACAGGGTACAGGGAACAGGGAACAGGGTACAGGGAACAGGGTACAAGGAACAGGGAACAGGGTACAGGGAACAGGGTACAGGGTACAGGGAACAGGGTACAGGGAACAGGGTACAGGGAACAGGGAACAGGGTACAGGGAACAGGGTACAGGGAACAGGGAACAGGGAACAGGGAACAGGGTACAGGGAACAGGGTACAGGGTACAGGGTACAGGGAACAGGGTACAGGGAACAGGGTACAGGGAACAGGGTACAGGGAACAGGGTACAGGGAACAGGGAACAGGGAACAGGGTACAGGGAACAGGGTACAGGGAACAGGGAACAGGGAACAGGGAACAGGGTACAAGGAACAGGGAACAGGGTACAGGGAACAGGGTACAGGGTACAAGGAACAGGGTACAGGGTACAAGGAACAGGGTACAGGGAACATGGAACAGGGAACAGGGAACAGGGTACAGGGTACAAGGAACAGGGTACAAGGAACAGGGTACAGGGAACGGGGTACAGGGAACAGGGAACAGGAACAGGAACAGGGTACAGGGAACAGGGTACAGGGTACAGGGAACAGGGTACAGGGAACAGGGTACAGGGTACAGGGAACAGGGTACAGGGAACAGGGAACAGGGTACAGGGAACAGGGAACAGGGAACAGGGTACAAGGAACAGGGAACAGGGTACAGGGAACAGGGAACAGGGTACAAGGAACAGGGAACAGGGAACAGGGAACAGGGTACAGGGAACAGGGTACAGGGAACAGGGTACAGGGAACAGGGAACAGGGAACAGGGTACAGGGAACAGGGTACAGGGTACAGGGAACAGGGTACAGGGAACAGGGTACAAGGAACAGGGAACAGGGTACAGGGAACAGGGAACAGGGAAAAGGGTACAGGGAACAGGGTACAGGGAACAGGGTACAGGGAACAGGGTACAAGGAACAGGGAACAGGGTACAGGGAACAGGGAACAGGGTACAGGGAACAGGGTACAAGGAACAGGGAACAGGGTACAGGGAACAGGGTACAGGGAACAGGGTACAGGGAACAGGGTACAGGGTACAGGGTACAGGGAACAGGGTACAGGGAACAGGGTACAGGGAACAGGGGACAGGGAACAGGGAACAGGGTACAGGGTACAGGGAACAGGGTACAGGGAACAGGGTACAAGGAACAGGGAACAGGGTACAGGGAACAGGGAACAGGGAACAGGGTACAGGGAACAGGGTACAAGGAACAGGGAACAGGGTACAGGGAACAGGGTACAGGGAACAGGGTACAGGGAACAGGGAACAGGGTACAAGGAACAGGGAACAGGGTACAGGGAACAGGGTACAGGGAACAGGGAACAGGGTACAGGGAACAGGGTACAGGGAACAGGGTACAAGGAACAGGGAACAGGGTACAGGGAACAGGGTAGAAGGAACAGGGTACAGGGAACAGGTAACAGGGTACAAGGAACAGGGTACAGGGTACAGGGAACAGGGTACAAGGAACAGGGAACAGGGTACAGGGAACAGGGTACAAGGAACAGGGTACATGGAACAGGGAACAGGGTACAAGGAACAGGGAACAGGGTACAGGGAACAGGGTACAGGGTACAAGGAACAGGGTACAGGGTACAAGGAACAGGGTACATGGAACAGGGAACAGGGAACAGGGAACAGGGTATAGGGTACAAGGAACAGGATACAAGGAACAGGGTACAGGGAACAGGGTACAGGGAACAGGGAACAGGGAACAGGGAACAGGGTACAGGGAACAGGGAACAGGGTACAGGGAACAGGGTACAGGGAACAGGGAACAGGGAACAGGGTACAGGGAACAGGGTACAGGGAACAGGGTACAGGGAACAGGGAACAGGGTACAGGGAACAGGGAACAGGGAACAGGGTACAAGGAACAGGGAACAGGGTACAGGGAACAGGGTACAGGGAACAGGGAACAGGGAACAGGGAACAAGGTACAGGGAACAGGGTACAGGGAACAGGGAACAGGGAACAGGGAACAGGGTACAAGGAACAGGGAACAGGGTACAGGGAACAGGGTACAGGGTACAAGGAACAGGGTACAAGGAACAGGGTACAAGGAACAGGGTACAGGGAACATGGAACAGGGAACAGGGAACAGGGTACAGGGTACAAGGAACAGGGTACAAGGAACAGGGTACAGGGAACGGGGTACAGGGAAAAGGGAACAGGGAACAGGGAACAGGGTACAGGGAACAGGGTACAGGGTACAGGGAACAGGGTACAGGGAACAGGGTACAGGGTACAGGGTACAGGGAACAGGGTACAGGGAACAGGGAACAGGGTACAGGGAACAGGGAACAGGGTACAAGGAACAGGGAACAGGGTACAGGGAACAGGGAACAGGGTACAAGGAACAGGGAACAGGGAATAGGGAACAGGGTACAGGGAACAGGGTACAGGGAACAGGGTACAGGGAACAGGGAACAGGGAACAGGGTACAGGGAACAGGGTACAGGGTACAGGGAACAGGGTACAGGGAACAGGGTACAAGGAACAGGGAACAGGGAACAGGGTACAGGGAACAGGGTACAAGGAACAGGGAACAGGGTACAGGGAACAGGGTACAGGGAACAGGGTACAGGGAACAGGGTACAGGGAACAGGGTACAAGGAACAGGGAACAGGGTACAGGCAACAGGGTACAGGGAACAGGGAACAGGGTACAGGGAACAGGGTACAGGGAACAGGGTACAGGGAACAGGGAACAGGGTACAGGGAACAGGGTACAGGGAACAGGGTACAGGGAACAGGGAACAGGGAACAGGGAACAGGGTACAAGGAACAGGGAACAGGGTACAGGGTACAGGGAACAGGGAACAGGGTACAGGGAACAGGGTACAAGGAACAGGGAACAGGGTACAGGGAACAGGGTACAGGGAACAGGGTACAGGGAACAGGGTACAGGGAACAGGGAACAGGGTACAAGGAACAGGGAACAGGGTACAGGGAACAGGGAACAGGGTACAGGGAACAGGGTACAAGGAACAGGGAACAGGGTACAGGGAACAGGGTACAGGGAACAGGGAACAGGGTACAGGGAACAGGGAACAGGGAACAGGGAACAGGGTACCCCCCCCCCCCCCCCTTAATGACTTAGATGCACTATTGTAAAGTGGCTGTTCCACTGGATGTCAGAAGGTGAATTCACCAATTTGTAAGTCGCTCTGGATAAGAGCGTCTGCTAAATGACTTAAATGTAAATGTAAATGGTACAGGGTACAGGGAACAGGGTACAGGGAACAGGGTACAGGGTACAGGGAACAGGGTACAGGGAACAGGGAACAGGGTACAGGGAACAGGGAACAGGGAACAGGGTACAAGGAACAGGGAACAGGGTACAGGGAACAGGGAACAGGGTACAAGGAACAGGGAACAGGGAACAGGGAACAGGGAACAGGGTACAGGGAACAGGGTACAGGGAACAGGGTACAGGGAACAGGGAACAGGGTACAGGGAACAGGGTACAGGGAACAGGGAACAGGGAACAGGGAACAGGGTACAGGGAACAGGGTACAGGGTACAGGGAACAGGGTACAGGGAACAGGGTACAGGGAACAGGGTACAGGGAACAGGGAACAGGGAACAGGGTACAGGGAACAGGGTACAGGGAACAGGGAACAGGGAACAGGGTACAAGGAACAGGGAACAGGGTACAGGGAACAGGGTACAGGGTACAAGGAACAGGGTACAGGGTACAAGGAACAGGGTACAGGGAACATGGAACAGGGAACAGGGAACAGGGTACAGGGTACAAGGAACAGGGTACAAGGAACAGGGTACAGGGAACGGGGTACAGGGAACAGGGAACAGGGAACAGGGTACAGGGAACAGGGTACAGGGTACAGGGAACAGGGTACAGGGAACAGGGTACAGGGTACAGGGAACAGGGTACAGGGAACAGGGAACAGGGTACAGGGAACAGGGAACAGGGAACAGGGTACAAGGAACAGGGAACAGGGTACAGGGAACAGGGAACAGGGTACAAGGAACAGGGAACAGGGAACAGGGAACAGGGAACAGGGTACAGGGAACAGGGTACAGGGAACAGGGTACAGGGAACAGGGAACAGGGAACAGGGTACAGGGAACAGGGTACAGGGTACAGGGAACAGGGTACAGGGAACAGGGTACAAGGAACAGGGAACAGGGTACAGGGAACAGGGAACAGGGAACAGGGTACAGGGAACAGGGTACAGGGAACAGGGTACAGGGAACAGGGTACAAGGAACAGGGAACAGGGTACAGGGAACAGGGAACAGGGTACAGGGAACAGGGTACAAGGAACAGGGAACAGGGTACAGGGAACAGGGTACAGGGAACAGGGTACAGGGAACAGGGTACAGGGAACAGGGTACAGGGTACAGGGTACAGGGAACAGGGTACAGGGAACAGGGTACAGGGAACAGGGTACAGGGAACAGGGAACAGGGTACAGGGAACAGGGTACAGGGAACAGGGAACAGGGTACAGGGAACAGGGTACAGGGAACAGGGTACAGGGAACAGGGAACAGGGAACAGGGTACAAGGAACAGGGAACAGGGTACAGGGTACAGGGAACAGGGAACAGGGAACAGGGTACAAGGAACAGGGAACAGGGAACAGGGTACAGGGAACAGGGTACAGGGAACAGGGTACAGGGAACAGGGAACAGGGTACAAGGAACAGGGAACAGGGTACAGGGAACAGGGAACAGGGTACAGGGAACAGGGTACAGGGAACAGGGAACAGGGTACAGGGAACAGGGTACAGGGAACAGGGAACAGGGTACAGGGAACAGGGTACAGGGAACAGGGTACAGGGAACAGGGTACAGGGAACAGGGAACAGGGTACAGGGAACAGGGTACAGGGAACAGGGAACAGGGTACAGGGAACAGGGAACAGGGTACAGGGAACAGGGTACAGGGAACAGGGTACAGGGAACAGGGAACAGGGTACAGGGAACAGGGCTTGGATCTGGTGTGTTGTCCGAGTGGGGGTCATTGAAATGGATGCAATGGGAATTCAGTCTGTGACTCTCTCAGAGCTTAAAGAGGGAATAATTAGATTAGTTGGAGCAATGCAATCAGCATGACTACATTACTGAGAATGATGGGGGATGAGGGAGGGGGATGACAAGACGCTGAGACACAAACTTTTAAGTGTACGCCACGAGTGCCAGTAGGGGGAGGAGGGGCGAGACGGGGAGAGAAGAGGAGAGAAGAGGAGAGAAATGGGAGGCTTTGTTGACGATCCATAACCACAATGTAAAGTCAGTCAAAACCAAGGCCAGGAAATCGATTAAAAGGTTTTTCAAAAATATACATCACTCCCTTTGCCTTTCTCTTGCACTTCTTTCTCTGAAATTAAATTACCAAAATACCTCCAATAAAAATCACAGCAAAGACTATATGGTCATACAAGACAACTGTTACGAACTGGCTCGTAGCCCATAACAAAGAGGGAGACAATGTGGAGATAAAGAAATGACAAACATATTTATTAAATAAAGTAAACTATATCCAAGTAACACATGGAGTGTGTAGTCAGTAGTGTAAGTGAGTGGTTGTTGGCATAGATGGTGATAATGACTGGTGTTGAGAGGTGGCAAAACAAATTAACATAAAGGAGCCCCAAATTGCCACAACCAAAAACAAGTGTCTACTTGGAGAGAGTCTCTTCAATGTATGGGAGAAAGGTGTATTTATCCCAGGGACACACCCGAGCCCAGGTGTGTCCCATTTCGCTGACGACCCTCCCGGCTCCGCCCACCAACATCCTATTTAAGGAAAACAACTCATCAGACAGAGTGGGAGGTGCGTCACACAACTTTGTTGACATTTTATATGACTCTGGAAAGGGTTCTGTATTGAACATAAACCAAAACATAGGGAATACTTCTTGGTTTTGTTCCACTTTTCTAAACAATAATAAGTGAGTGAGAGAGAGTAAGAAAATAAAGAAAAATAGATATCTGGGTACTAGAGGAGTGGAGGACAGGAGGACTGGAGGAGTGGAGGAGTGGAGTGGAGGACAGGAGGAGTGGAGTGGAGGACTGGAGGAGTGGAGGACAGGAGGAGTGGAGGAGTGGAGGACAGGAGGAGTGGAGGAGGGGAGGACAGGAGGAGTGGAGGACAGGAGGAGTGGAGGACAGGAGGAGTGGAGGAGGGGAGGACAGGAGGAGTGGAGGACAGGAGGAGTGGAGGAGTGGAGGACAGGAGGAGTGGAGGAGTGGAGGACAGGAGGAGTGGAGGAGGGGAGGACAGGAGGAGTGGAGGACAGGAGGAGTGGAGGACAGGAGGAGTGGAGGAGGGGGAGGACAGGAGGAGTGGAGGACAGGAGGAGTGGAGGACAGGAGGAGTGGAGGAGGGGAGGACAGGAGGAGTGGAGGGAGGGAGGACAGGAGGAGGGAGGGAGGAGGGGAGGACAGGAGGAGTGGAGGACAGGAGGAGTGGAGGACAGGAGGAGTGGAGGAGTGGAGGACAGGAGGAGTGGAGGAGTGGAGGACAGGAGGAGTGGAGGAGGGGAGGACAGGAGGAGTGGAGGACAGGAGGAGTGGAGGACAGGAGGAGTGGAGGAGGGGAGGACAGGAGGAGTGGAGGACAGGAGGAGTGGAGGAGTGGAGGACAGGAGGAGTGGAGGAGTGGAGGACAGGAGGAGTGGAGGACAGGAGGAGTGGAGGACAGGAGGAGTGGAGGACAGGAGGAGTGGAGGAGGGGAGGACAGGAGGAGTGGAGGACAGGAGGAGTGGAGGACAGGAGGAGTGGAGGACGGGAGGAGTGGAGGAGGGGGGAGGACAGGAGGAGTGGAGGACAGGAGGAGTGGAGGACAGGAGGAGTGGAGGACAGGAGGAGTGGAGGACAGGAGGAGGAGGGAGGAGGGGAGGACAGGAGGAGTGGAGGACAGGAGGAGTGGAGGACAGGAGGAGTGGAGGACAGGAGGAGTGGAGGAGGGGAGGACAGGAGGAGTGGAGGACAGGAGGAGTGGAGGACAGGAGGAGTGGAGGACAGGAGGAGTGGAGGACAGGAGGAGTGGAGGAGTGGAGGACAGGAGGAGTGGAGGAGTGGAGGACAGGAGGAGTGGAGGAGGGGAGGACAGGAGGAGTGGAGGACAGGAGGAGTGGAGGACAGGAGGAGTGGAGGACAGGAGGAGTGGAGGAGGGGAGGACAGGAGGAGTGGAGGACAGGAGGAGTGGAGGACAGGAGGAGTGGAGGACAGGAGGAGTGGAGGAGGGGGAGGACAGGAGGAGTGGAGGACAGGAGGAGTGGAGGACAGGAGGAGTGGAGGACAGGAGGAGTGGAGGACAGGAGGAGTGGAGGACAGGAGGAGTGGAGGAGGGGAGGACAGGAGGAGTGGAGGACAGGAGGAGTGGAGGACAGGAGGAGTGGAGGACAGGAGGAGTGGAGGACAGGAGGAGTGGAGGAGGGGAGGACAGGAGGAGTGGAGGACAGGAGGAGTGGAGGACAGGAGGAGTGGAGGACAGGAGGAGTGGAGGACAGGAGGAGTGGAGGAGTGGAGGACAGGAGGAGTGGAGGACAGGAGGAGTGGAGGACAGGAGGAGTGGAGGACAGGAGGAGTGGAGGACAGGAGGAGTGGAGGACAGGAGGAGTGGAGGAGGGGAGGACAGGAGGAGTGGAGGACAGGAGGAGTGGAGGACAGGAGGAGTGGAGGACAGGAGGAGTGGAGGACAGGAGGAGTGGAGGACAGGAGGAGTGGAGGAGGGGGACAGGAGGAGTGGAGGACAGGAGGAGTGGAGGACAGGAGGAGTGGAGGACAGGAGGAGTGGAGGAGGGGGAGGACAGGAGGAGTGGAGGACAGGAGGAGTGGAGGACAGGAGGAGTGGAGGACAGGAGGAGTGGAGGACAGGAGGAGTGGAGGAGGGGGAGGACAGGAGGAGTGGAGGACAGGAGGAGTGGAGGAGGGGAGGACAGGAGGAGTGGAGGACAGGAGGAGTGGAGGACAGGAGGAGTGGAGGAGTGGAGGACAGGAGGAGTGGAGGAGTGGAGGACAGGAGGAGTGGAGGAGTGGAGGACAGGAGGAGTGGAGGAGTGGAGGACAGGAGGAGTGGAGGAGGGGAGGACAGGAGGAGTGGAGGACAGGAGGAGTGGAGTGGAGGACAGGAGGAGTGGAGGAGTGGAGGACAGGAGGAGTGGAGGAGGGGAGGGGAGGAGTGGAGGACAGGAGGAGTGGAGGAGTGGAGGACAGGAGGAGTGGAGGAGTGGAGGACAGGAGGAGTGGAGGAGGGGAGGACAGGAGGAGTGGAGGACAGGAGGAGTGGAGGAGTGGAGGACAGGAGGAGTGGAGGAGGGGAGGACAGGAGGAGTGGAGGAGGGGAGGACAGGAGGAGTGGAGGACAGGAGGAGTGGAGGACAGGAGGAGTGGAGGACAGGAGGAGTGGAGGAGGGGAGGACAGGAGGAGTGGAGGACAGGAGGAGTGGAGGACAGGAGGAGTGGAGGACAGGAGGAGTGGAGGAGGGGAGGACAGGAGGAGTGGAGGACAGGAGGAGTGGAGGACAGGAGGAGTGGAGGACAGGAGGAGTGGAGGACAGGAGGAGTGGAGGACAGGAGGAGTGGAGGAGGGGAGGACAGGAGGAGTGGAGGACAGGAGGAGTGGAGGACAGGAGGAGTGGAGGACAGGAGGAGTGGAGGACAGGAGGAGTGGAGGAGGGGAGGACAGGAGGAGTGGAGGACAGGAGGAGTGGAGGACAGGAGGAGTGGAGGAGTGGAGGACAGGAGGAGTGGAGGAGTGGAGGACAGGAGGAGTGGAGGAGTGGAGGACAGGAGGAGTGGAGGACAGGAGGAGTGGAGGAGGGGAGGACAGGAGGAGTGGAGGACAGGAGGAGTGGAGGAGTGGAGGACAGGAGGAGTGGAGGAGTGGAGGACAGGAGGAGTGGAGGAGGGGAGGACAGGAGGAGTGGAGGACAGGAGGAGTGGAGGAGTGGAGGACAGGAGGAGTGGAGGAGTGGAGGACAGGAGGAGTGGAGGAGGGGAGGACAGGAGGAGTGGAGGACAGGAGGAGTGGAGGAGTGGAGGACAGGAGGAGTGGAGGAGTGGAGGACAGGAGGAGTGGAGGACAGGAGGAGTGGAGGAGTGGAGGACAGGAGGAGTGGAGGAGGGGAGGACAGGAGGAGTGGAGGACAGGAGGAGTGGAGGAGGGGAGGACAGGAGGAGTGGAGGACAGGAGGAGTGGAGGAGGGGAGGACAGGAGGAGTGGAGGACTGCAGGAGTGGAGGAGTGGAGGACTGGAGGAGTGGAGGAGTGGAGTGGAGGACTGGAGGAGTGGAGGACAGGAGGAGTGGAGTGGAGGACTGGAGGAGTGGATGACTGCAGGAGTGGAGGAGTGGAGGACTGGAGGACAGGAGGACAGAGGAGTGGAGTGGAGGACTGCAGGAGTGGAGGACTGCAGGAGTGGAGGACTGCAGGAGTGGAGGACTGCTGGAGTGGAGGACAGGAGGACTGGAGGACAGAGGGAGTGGAGGACTGGAGAGGTGGAGAGGTAGACGACTGGAGTACAGAAAGAGTGGAGGACTGGAGAAGTGGAGGGGTAGAGGACTGGAGGACAGAAAGAGTGGAGGACTGGAGAAGTGGAGAGGTAGAGACCTGGAGGACAGAAGGAGTGGAGGACTGCAGGAGTGGAGGACTGCTGGAGTGGAGGACAGGAGGACTCGAGGACAGAGGGAGTGGAGGACTGGAGAGGTGGAGAGGTAGACGACTGGAGTACAGAAAGAGTGGAGGACTGGAGAAGTGGAGGGGTAGAGGACTGGAGGACAGAAGGAGTGGAGGACTGGAGAAGTGGAGAGGTAGAGAACTGGAGGACAGAAGGAGTGGAGGACTGGGGAGGTGGAGGATAGAAGGAGTTGAGTACTGGAGAGGTGGAGAGGTAGAGGACTGGAGGACAGAAGGAGTGGAGGACTGGGGAGGTGGAGGATAGAAGGAGTGGAGTACTGGAGAGGTGGAGAGGTAGAGGACTGGAGGACAGAAGGAGTGATGGAATGGAGAGGTGGAGGACTGGAGGACTGGAGGACAGAAGGAGTGGAGGACTGGAGAGGTGGAGGATAGAGGAGTGGAGGACTGGAGGACTGGAGGACAGAAGGAGTGGAGGACTGGAGAGGTGGAGGATACAGGAGTGGAGGACTGGAGGACTGGAGGACAGAAGGAGTGGAGGACTGGAGAGGTGGAGGATAGAAGGAGTGGAAGACAGGAGGACTGGAGGACAGAAGGAGTGGAGGACTGGAGAGGTGGAGGATAGAAGGAGTGGAAGACAGGAGGACTGGAGGACAGAAGGAGTGGAGGACTGGAGAGGTGGAGGACAGAAGGAGTGGAGGACTGGAGAGGTGGAGGATAGAAGGAGTGGAGGACTGGAGAGGTGGAGGATAGAAGGAGTGGAGGACTGGAGAGGTAAAGGACTGGAGGAGTGGAAAAGATGTTGCTGAATGTGCGAAGGGACTATATTTCAGTATTTACCCTCACTACTAACCCAATTACCTCAAATCAGATTCAGTATTAATGCTAACGTCAGGGGATGATTAAGTCTGGCCCAGCGTTCACCAGATTATATTTCCTCTTTTGAGTCTGGCTCCTCCACCCTTTCAACCCTATCCCCTACCTCAGGCCACCCAACCCCAAGCCACTCTGCCTACATCCCTCTGCTTACACAACCTGCAGAGGCAGAAAGCAAAAACAAAAAAAGCAACAAAAAAAACAAAAAAACTTTTAAACCAATGTTTTGTGTGTTTATTTGTTTCTGCTCTGTGTAGCTGAGTTTCTGGGGGAACAGGTTTGGTCGCTTCCCTGTCAGACGAGCATGAAGTCTTTACAAATCGTCCAGACATGCTCATAACCAGGGGACACGTGTACTGTATACACACTTGCATACAATCACCATCACTAGCTCCGTTTGTGAAACACATTAGTCACACTTTCCAATATTCATTGTCAGTAGTTAACTAATCCTTGGTTTCCTTACAGAAGGTAAATACAGTATTTCCCCTTCTACATTCACATAATGAATTCCTGCCTAATGGATTCTCTTATCTTAGTAAATGACATCATGAGAGCTCTGTAGGGAACTTCATGACAAGCTCCTCCTGTGGTTTGACCAACAAGAGGAGGGTGTGTGTGTGTGTGTGTGGGTGAGTGCATTAGGGCATGCTTGTGTTTGTGTGTTAGCCTGCGTGTGAGTGTGTGTGTGTCTGTGTGTGTGTGCATGCATACATGAGTGTGTGTGTGTGTGGGTGGGTGAGTGAGGTATTCTGCATACTCTCTGTGTACTCTCTGTTTAGGGCCAAATAGAATTCTAGTTTGCTCAGTTTTTTTGTTAATTCTTTCCAACGTGTCAAGTAATTATCTTTTTGTTTTCTGATGATTTGGTTGGGTCTAATTGTTTTGCTTGCTTAGGGGACTCTTGTCCAGGTTCATCTCTCTGTAGGTGATGGCTTTTTTTATGGAAGGTTTGGGAATCGCTTCCTTTTAGCTGGTTGTAGAATTTAACATTTATTTCCTGGATTTTGATAATTAGCGGGTATCTGCTTAAATCTGCTCTGCATGCAGTATTTGGTGTTTTACGTTTTTTGCAGAATTCTGCATGGAAATTCTCAATTCAGTGTTTATCCCATTTTGTGAATCCCTTGTTGGTGAGCGGACCTCAGACCTTACAACCCTAAAGGGCAATTGGTTCGGGAACTGATTTAAGTATTTTTCGCCAGATCCAAATTGGGATGTCGGATTTTATTTTCCCTTTGATGGTATAGAATGCCCTTCTTGCCTTGTTTCTCAGATCGTTCACATCTTTGTGGAAGTTACCTGTGGCACTGATGTTTAGGCCAAGGTATGTATCGTTTTTTGTGTGCTTTAGGGCAATGGTGTCTAGATGGAATTTGTATTTGTGGTCCTGGGGACTGGACCTTTTTTGGAACACCATTATTTTGGTCTTACTGAGAGTTACTGTCAGGGCATTTGACTTACAAAACCACATTGATCTGATTTCAGACATGCTGTTCCTTCTCTTTCCGTAGTGTATTTCTGTATTGTTTTAGTGATTCACCATAGTGAAGGCAGAGAATCAGGTTTTCTGGGTCTCTATGTTTTTGGTTGGATAGTTTTCTCAATTTTTTTCTTTGGTTTTTGCATTCTTCATCAAACCATTCGTCATTGTTAATTTTCTTCGGTTGTCTACCTGACATGTTTTGATGTGACAGGGAAGCTGAGAGGTATAAACTTTTTAGGTTTTCTCCTGCCAACTTTACA
Source organism: Oncorhynchus masou masou (assembly GCF_036934945.1). NCBI lineage: Eukaryota > Metazoa > Chordata > Actinopteri > Salmoniformes > Salmonidae > Oncorhynchus > Oncorhynchus masou. The sequence goes on from NC_088220.1 coordinate 73,364,977, forward strand.
CCTTCACTATTACAGTGAAACGTTTTGTCCAGGAAGGGATTGCATTTGTTGTTGCCTACTTGTTTTTTGGTAGGTTTCCAAACTATTTTCTTTCCATCTATAGCATTTCTTAATTATTATTATTCAGTTCCTTTGTCTTTAATGCCTCATGATTTAGTATTCCTCTTTTCAAGTAGACAGTGATTTTGCTGTGGTCTGATAGGGGTGTCAGGGAGCTGACTGTGAACGCTCTGAGAGAGTCTGGGCTGAGGTCAGTGATAAAGTAGTCTACAGCAATACTGCCAAGAGATGAGCTATGGGTGTACCTACCATTGGACTCCCCTCGAAGCCTAAAATTGACTATGTAGATACCCAGCGTGTGTCAGAGCTGCAGGAGTTGTGACCCGTTTTTGTTGTCATAGTTGTGCCTAGGGGGTGTATGGGGGAGGGAATGCTGTCACCTCCAGGTAGGTGTTTGTCCCCCTGTGTGCTGAGGGTGTCAGGTTCTTGTCCAGTTCTGGCATTTAGGTCGCGACAGACTAATACATTTCCCTGGACCTGGAAATGATTGATTCCCCCCTCCAGGATGGAGAAGCTGTCTTCATTAAAATATGGGGATTCTAGTGGGGGATATAGGTAGCACACAGGAGGACGTTTCTCTCTGTTGATATCATTTCCTTTTGAATTTCAGTTGGTCCATCTCCTCTATACCATGTTTCTTGGTATAGAATGT
>NC_088220.1:73370688-73388188 GCF_036934945.1 Oncorhynchus masou masou
ATCTATAGCATTTCTTAATTATTATTATTCAGTTCCTTTGTCTTTAATGCCTCATGATTGAGTATTGCTCTGTTCAACTAGGGCTGAGGTCAGTGATACATTTTTTTATTTTTATTTTTAACCTTTATTTTACTAGGCAAGTCAGTTAAGAACAAATTCTTATTTTCAATGACGGCCGAGGAACAGTGGGTTAACTGCCTGTTCAGGGGCAGAACGACAGATTTGTACCTTGTCAGCTCTGGGATTCGAACTTGCAACCTTTCGGTTACTAGTCCAACACTCTAACCACTAGGCTACCCTGCCACCAAGTAGTCTACAGTACTACTGCCAAGAGATAGGCTATTGGTGTACCTACCATAGGAGTCCCCTCGAAGCCTACCATTGACTATTTACATACCCAGCGTGCGACAGAGCTGCAGGAGTTGTGACCCTTTTTTGTTGGTTATGTTGTCATAGTTGTGCCTACGGTGGCATACTCTCTTTGTTCCCTCTCTCTCACTCGCTCTCTCTTGCTCTGTTCCCCCCACTATCCGTCTTTCTATCACTCTCCTTCACCCTCTCGCTCTCTCTGTCTCTCATCCCTCCTTTGATGTGTTATCTGGGGCTCTTGTCTGAGGAGAAAGAGAAAAGAGAGTGAAAGACAGAAAGAGAGGGAGAAAAAGGGAGGGGGTGCTGAGAGATTTTTAACATGAATTTCTCTTTCAGCACTAAGCTCATAGTGCAGTATCCACCCCCTCAGAAGAGCAGTCTGGCTTTATAATGTCTCTCTCTCTCTCTCTCTCTCTCTCTCTCTCTCTCTCTCTCTCTCTCTCCCCTCTCTCTCTCTCTCTCTCTCTCTCTCTCTCTCTCTCTCTCTCTCTCTCTCTCTCTCTCTCTCTCTCTCTCTCTCTCTCTCTCTCTCTCTCTCTCTCTCTCTCTCTCTCTCTCTCTCTCTCTCTCTCTCTCAGGGCAATCTGGCTTTATAACCCGCTGTGTACTCTCTGTGTACTCTCTGTGTACTCTCTGTGTACTCTCTGTGTACTCTCTGTGTAGGGCCAAATAGCATTCTAGTTTGCTCTGTTTTTTTGCTAATTCTTTCCAATGTGTCAAGTAATTATCTTTTTGTTTTCTCATGATCTGGTTGGGTCTAATTGTGCTGCTATCCTGGGGCTCTGTAGGGTGTGTTTGTGTTTGTGAACAGAGCCCCAGGACCAGCTTGCTTAGGGGACTCTTCTCCAGGTTCATCTCTCTGTATGTGATGGCTCAGTCTCTCTCTCTCTCTCAATTCAATTCAATTAAATTCAAGGGCTTTATTGGCATGGGAAACATGTGTTAACATTGCCAAAGCAAGTGAGGTCTCTCTCTCAGAGCAGTCTGGCTTTATAACGTCTCTCTCTCTCTCTCTCTCTCTCTCTCTCTCTCTCTCTCTCTCTCTCTCTCTCTCTCTCTCTCTCTCAGAGCAGTCTGGCTTCATAACGTCTCTCTCTCTCTCAGAGTAGTCTGGCTTCATAACGTCTCTCTCTCTCTCTCTCTCAGAGCAGTCTGGCTTCATAATGTCTCTCTCTCTCTATCTCTCAATTCAATTCAATTCAAGGGGCTTTATTGGCATGGGAAACATGTGTTAACATTGCCAAAGCAAGTAAGGTAAACAATAAAAATTAACAGTAGACATCACACATACAGAAGTTTCAAAACAATAAAGACATTGAAAATGTCATATTATATATATATATACAGTGTTTTTACAAGGTACGAATTTGAAAGGACACAAGATAAAATAAATAAGCATAGATATGGGTTGTATTTACAATGGTGCTTGTTCCTCACTGGTTGCCCTTTTCTCGTGGCAACAGGTCACAAATCTTGCTGCTCTGATGGCACACTGTGGAATTTCACCCAGTAGATATGGGAGTTTTTCAAAATTGGATTTGTTTTCGAATTCTTTGTGGATCTGTGTAATCTGAGGGAAATATGTCTCTCTAATATGGTCATACATTGGGCAGGAGGTTAGGAAGTGCAGCTCAGTTTCCACCTCATTTTGTGGGCAGTGAGCACATAGCCTGTCTTCTCTTGAGAGCCATGTCTGCCTACGGCGGCCTTTCTCAATAGCAAGGCTATGCTCGCTGAGTCTGTACATAGTCAAAGCTTTCCTTAATTTTGGGTCAGTCACAGTGGTCAGGTATTCTGCCGCTGTGTACTCTCTGTGTAGGGCCAAATAGCATTCTAGTTTGCTCTGTTTTTTTGTTAATTCTTTCCAATGTGTCAAGTAATTATCTTTTTGTTTTCTCATGATTTGGTTGGGTCTAATTGTGCTGCTGTCATGGGGCTCTGTAGGGTGTGTTTGTGTTTGTGAACAGAGCCCCAGGACCAGCTTGCTTAGGGGACTCTTCTCCAGGTTCATCTCTCTGTAGGTGATGGCTTTGTTGTGGAAGGTTTGGGAATCGCTTCCTTTTAGGTGGTTATAGAATTTAACAGCTCTTTTCTGGATTTTGATAATTAGTGGGTATCGGCCTAATTCTGCTCTGCATGCACTATTTGGTGTTCTACGTTGTACACGGAGGATATTTTTGCAGAATTCTGCGTGCAGAGTCTCAATTTGGTGTTTGTCCCATTTTGTAAAGTCTTGGTTGGTGAGCGGACCCCAGACCTCACAACCATAAAGGGCAATGGGCTCTATGACTGATTCAAGTATTTTTAGCCAAATCCTAATTGGTATGTTGAAATTTATGTTCCTTTTGATGGCATAGAATGCCCTTCTTGCCTTGTCTCTCAGATCGTTCACAGCTTTGTGGAAGTTACCTGTGGCGCTGATGTTTAGGCCAAGGTATGTATAGTTTTTTGTGTGCTCTAGGGCAACAGTGTCTAGATGGAATTTGTATTTGTGGTCCTGGTGACTGGACCTTTTTTGGAACACCATTATTTTGGTCTTACTGGGATTTACTGTCAGGGCCCAGGTCTGACAGAATCTGTGCAGAAGATCTAGGTGCTGCTGTAGGCCCTCCTTGGTTGGTGACAGAAGCACCAGATCATCAGCAAACAGCAGACATTTGACTTCAGATTCTAGTAGGGTGAGGCCGGGTGCTGCAGACTTTTCTAGTGCCCGTGCCAGTTCGTTGATATATATGTTGAAGAGGGTGGGGCTTAAGCTGCATCCCTGTCTAACCCCACGACCCTGTGTGAAGAAATTTGTGTGTTTTTTGCCAATTTTAACCGCACACTTGTTGTTTGTGTACATGGATTTTATGATGTCGTATGTTTTACCCCCAACACCACTTTCCATCAGTTTGTATAGCAGACCCTCATGCCAAATTGAGTCGAAGGCTTTTTTGAAATCAACAAAGCATGAGAAGACTTTGCCTTTGTTTTGGTTTGTTTGGTTGTCAATTAGGGTGTGCAGGGTGAATACATGGTCTGTTGTACGGTAATTTGGTAAAAAGCCAATTTGACATTTGCTCAGTACATTGTTTTCATTGAGGAAGTGCACGAGTCTGCTGTTAATGATAATGCAGAGGATTTTCCCAAGGTTACTGTTGACGCATATTCCACGGTAGTTATTGGGGTCAAATTTGTCTCCATTTTTGTGGATTGGGGTGATCAGTCCTTGGTTCCAAATATTGGGGAAGATGCCAGAGCTAAGGATGATGTTAAAGAGTTTTAGTATAGCCAATTGGAATTTGTTGTCTGTATATTTGATCATTTCATTGAGGATACCATCAACACCACAGGCCTTTTTGGGTTGGAGGGTTTTTATTTTGTCCTGTAACTCATTCAATGTAATTGGAGAATCCAGTGGGTTCTGGTAGTCTTTAATAGTTGATTCTAAGATCTGTATTTGATCATGTATATGTTTTTGCTCTTTATTCTTTGTTATAGAGCCAAAAAGATTGGAGAAGTGGTTTACCCATACATCTCCATTTTGGATAGATAATTCTTCGTGTTGTTGTTTGTTTAGTGTTTTCCAATTTTCCCAGAAGTGGTTAGAGTCTATGGATTCTTCAATTACATTGAGCTGATTTCTGACATGCTGTTCCTTCTTTTTCCGTAGTGTATTTCTGTATTGTTTTAGTGATTCACCATAGTGAAGGCGTAGACTCAGGTTTTCCGGGTCTCTATGTTTTTGGTTGGACAGGTTTCTCAATTTCTTTCTTAGATTTTTGCATTCTTCATCAAACCATTTGTCATTGTTGTTAATTTTCTTCGGTTTTCTATTTGAGATTTTTAGATTTGATAGGGAAGCTGAGAGGTCAAATATACTGTTAAGATTTTCTACTGCCAAGTTTACACCTTCACTATTACAGTGGAACGTTTTACCCAGGAAATTGTCTAAAAGGGATTGAATTTGTTGTTGCCTAATTGTTTTTTGGTAGGTTTCCAAACTGCATTCCTTCCATCTATAGCATTTCTCAATGTTACTCAGTTCCTTTGGCTTTGATGCCTCATGATTGAGTATTGCTCTGTTTAGGTAGACTGTGATTTTGCTGTGGTCTGATAGGGGTGTCAGTGGGCTGACTGTGAACGCTCTGAGAGACTCTGGGTTGAGGTCAGTGATAAAGTAGTCTACAGTACTACTGCCAAGAGATGAGCTATAGGTGTACCTACCATAGGAGTCCCCTCGAAGCCTACCATTGACTATGTACATACCCAGCGTGCGACAGAGCTGCAGGAGTTGTGACCCGTTTTTGTTGGTTATGTTGTCATAGTTGTGCCTAGGGGGCATACGGGGAGGGAATGCTGTCACCTCCAGGCAGGTGTTTGTCCCCCTGTGTGCTGAGGGTGTCAGGTTCTTGTCCGGTTCTGGCATTTAGGTCGCCACAGACTAGTACATGTCCCTGGGCCTGGAAGTGATTGATTTCCCCCTCCAGGATGGAGAAGCTGTCTTCATTAAAATATGGGGATTCTAGTGGGGGGATATAGGTAGCACACAGGAGGACATTTTTCTCTGTTAGAATAATTTCCTTTTGAATTTCTAGCCAAATGTAGAATGTTCCTGTTTTGATTAATTTAATGGAGTGAGTTAGGTCTGCTCTATACCAAATTAGCATACCCCCGAGTCCCTTCCCTGTTTCACACCTGGTAGTTTGGTGGATGGGACTACCAGCTCTCTGTAACCTAGAGGGCATCCAGTGGGTCTGTCTCCTCTATACCAGGTTTCTTGCAGGATGACAATGTCTGTATTACCGATTTCTTTGGTGAAGTCCGGGTTTCTGCTCTTCAGGCCAAAGGCAGATGACCTCAGGCCTTGGATATTCCAGGATGAAATAGTAAAGGCTTTTGTTCCATAAAGTGTCCAATGTTGTTGGTTGTGGTTTGGCCTCAGGCCAGTAAGTGTGAGCAGAGTCTGCTGAGCATCTGGTACATGCCATGGGCTTGGGCGAGTGTGAGAGTGGGGGTTGGGACTGTTTGCCCGCTCACTACCTGGGCGTATGTGTGGCTTCCATGTTGAGGCCCTCTTTGCGGGGGTGGGGTGCATGGGGTGGGCAGGAGTGGCATAGGTCTGATCTGAGGGGGCCTAAATGGGGTGTGGGCATGGTTGACGTGGGGGTGTTGATTGGTGGGGGTAGGGGTGTGGATGTGTCTGGGTGTGCGGTGGTCTGGGTGTAATTCCTCTTGGCGTGGGTCCTCTATGTGTAGGTCCGGGGGGGTCCTGCAGGTCTGGGAGGGTGTCTCGCTGGTCTGGGTGGGGTGTCTATTGATCTGATCTCTCTCTCTCTCTCAGAGCAGTCTGGCTTTATAACGTCTCTCTCTCTCTCTCTCTCTCTCTCTCTCAGAGCAGTCTGGCTTTATAACGTCTCTCTCTCTCTCTCTCTCTCTCTCTCTCTCTCTCTCTCTCTCTCTCTCTCTCTCAGAACAGCCTGGCTTTATAACATCTCTCAATTCAATTCAATTCAATTCAATTCAAGGGGCTTTATTGGCATGGGAAACATATGTTAACATTGCCAAAGCAAGTAAGGTATATAATATATAAAGTGAAATAAACAATAAAAATTAACAGTAGACATCACACATACAGAAGTTTCAAAACAATAAAGACATTACAAATGTCATATTATATATATATACAGTGTTTTTACAATGTGCAAATAGTAAAGGACACACTCTCTCTCTCTCTCTCTCTCTCTCTCTCTCTCTCTCTCTCTCTCTCTCTCTCTCTCTCTCTCTCTCAGAGCAGTCTGGCTTTTAACATCTCTCTCTCTCAGAGCAGTCTGGCTTTTTGACATTCTCTCTCTCTCGACCCTTCTCTCTCGCTTTTAACATCTCTCTCTGGCTACAAATCTGACTCTAATTCCGCCAAGAAAATCCCATTGCAGCAGCTTAGCAAGAGCTGGCATGGAGAAGCAACCACGACCCCAATCAATGGATGAGCAGAGGACATCTCTTTTTTCCCTATTTGACTTAATCATCTCTCCTTGTCTTTCATTCTTTTCCGAAGCATCAAGGGATGCACTTTGTACTCGGACACCAGACATGGTATAGCTGCCATCTTCTTCTGCCCGTGTGAGTGTGTGTGTGTGTGTGTGTGTGTGTGCATGTGCATGTGCATGTGCATGTGTGTGTTAGTTAGCCAGTCCATCTGAAGCCAGACAGAAAAGTGGACCTGGCAAGGTACAAGGTGATCTGTCTGGCAGGATCTCGACCTGGTGGCCCCTGGGGGGCAGAGATATGGCAGAGAGAACACACACACACACACACACACACACACACACACACACACACACACACACACACACTAATCAGAAAGTGTGCTACACTGTCCTTGTCCTCATGCACACACTGTAATAACACTGTAACACACATACACACTCCCTCTCCGGTGTTTGAACCTTGGAAAATGTTTGCTAATTAAAAATCTCTTAACTGTGCAGAGTAGACCCTTTGAAGGACAGGGAGCCAATTGGTTAATGAATTGATTCAGTGTCTGGTGGTTAGTGTCTGCTAGAATCTAATCAATACTCTCTCACTTCTAAGAGCTCTCTCAGACAGCACAACATCATACACACACCCTGCACAGACACGCACACACGTGCACTCACGCGCATGCATACACGCACGCACACGCACGCACACGCACGCACGCACGCACACACACACACACACACACACTATTAAACTGCTCACTCTGTCATTGTGTCCCTGTTGCCGTGACATTAACACCTCAGTGGACTGGTTACCATGGTGACGGCCTTGTCAGACCACACCAAGGTGACCACAGGGTGATAGACAGTGTGTGTGTATGTGTGTGTGTGTGTGTATGCTTCACCACTTTCAAGCCCAGACACGCACCCATTGTCACCTGTCAATAGATTACCACAGGGAGTTTTATCTGGCTCACACTCTGATGTAGACGGATGCACACACCCCCTAGCCCCCCTCCCTCTCACACCTTCCCCTCTCCCCTGAACCCAGTCAACAGGCTGTGTCCATTTCTCTTACTCAGTTGGCTGTGCTCAGGTATGCTGGCCGTCCCACTGTCTCCCGGCAGGGGCCATGCTGTCTCTCACAGAATGTGTTGATTAGTTTTGCCCAGGATGAGCCTGGGAGCCTGTAAGAAGGCACAGTGAACCCTGCCAGGGCTGACATAAACAGGGTGGCTCAACGTAGGTTTTCACTTTCTCTCTCTCGCCCCTCAGTCACACAGACCTTCTGACAAGTGTACAAAGACAGAGCAACAAAACTAAGGCATAAAAGAGAGAGGGAGAGAGAGAGTGATAGGCAAAGAGAGAGAGAGACAGTATAAAGACAAAGAAAGAAAGATAGAAAGATAAAGAACGAAAGTAAAAAGAAAGAAAGAAAGAAAGAACAAAAGAACATACAAAATAGTGTTGTCATACTCTGTTATGGATGAGACTCTGCTCATGTGTGACTGTCTCTCTCTCTCTCTCTCTCTCTCTCTCTCTCTGACAGGCTGTAGAAATGGTGATGTAGAGATAGATAGGTTAGAGAGGCTGAAGGGGTGGTGATGTAGAGATAGATAGGTTAGAGAAGCTGAAGGGGTGGTGATGTAGAGATAGATAGGTTAGAGAAGCTGAAGGGGTGGTGATGTAGAGATAGATAGGTTAGAGAAGCTGAAGGGGTGGTGATGTAGAGATAGATAGGTTAGAGAAGCTGAAGGGGTGGTGATGTAGAGATAGATAGTTTAGAGAGGCTATAGGGGTGGTGATGTAGAGATAGATAGGTTAGAGAGGCTGAAGGGGTGGTGATGTAGAGATACATACGTTAGAGAGGCTGAAGGGGTTGGTATGTAGAGATAGATTGTTTAGAGAGCCTATAGGGGTGGTGATGTAGAGATAGATAGGTTAGAGAAGCTGAAGGGGTGGTGATGTAGAGATAGATAGGTTAGAGAAGCTGAAGGGGTGGTGATGTAGAGATAGATAGGTTAGAGAAGCTGAAGGGGTGGTGATGTAGAGATAGATAGGTTAGAGAACCTGAAGGGGTGGTGATGTAGAGATAGATAGTTTAGAGAGGCTATAGGGGTGGTGATGTAGAGATAGATAGGTTAGAGAGGCTGAAGGGGTGGTGATGTAGAGATACATACGTTAGAGAGGCTGAAGGGGTTGGTATGTAGAGATAGATAGGTTAGAGAGCCTATAGGGGTGGTGATGTAGAGATAGATAGGTTAGAGAAGCTGAAGGGGTGGTGATGTAGAGATAGATAGTTTAGAGAGGCTATAGGGGTGGTGATGTAGAGATAGATAGGTTAGAGAGGCTGAAGGGGTGGTGATGTAGAGATACATACGTTAGAGAGGCTGAAGGGGTGTTGATGTAGATATAGATAGGTTAGAGAGGCTATGGGGGTGGTGATGTAGAGATAGATAGGTTAGAGAGGCTGGAGGGGTGGTGATGTAGAGATAGATAGGTTAGAGAGGCTATGGGGGTGGTGATGTAGAGATAGATAGTTTAGAGAGGCTATAGGGGTGGTGATGTAGAGATAGATAGGTTAGAGAGGCTGAAGGGGTGTTGATGTAGAGATAGATAGGTTAGAGAGGCTATGGGGGTGGTGATGTAGAGATAGATAGGTTAGAGAGGCTGAAGGGGTGGTGATGTAGAGATAGATAGGTTAGAGAGCCTATAGGGGTGGTGATGTAGAGATAGATAGGTTAGAGAGGCTGAAGTGGTGATGTAGAGATAGATAGGTTAGAGAGGCTGAAGGGGTGGTGATGTAGAGATAGATAGATTCGATAGGCTGAAGTGGTGATGTAGAGATAGATAGGTTAGAGAGGCTGAAGGGGTGGTGATGTAGAGATAGATAGGTTAGAGAGGCTGAAGGGGTGGTGATGTAGAGATAGATAGGTTCGATAGGCTGAAGGGATGGTGATGTAGAGATAGATGGGTTAGAGAGGCTGAAGGGGTTGGTATGTAGAGATAGATAGGTTAGAGAGCCTATAGGGGTGGTGATGTAGAGATAGATAGGTTAGAGAAGCTGAAGGGGTGGTGATGTAGAGATAGATAGTTTAGAGAGGCTATAGGGGTGGTGATGTAGAGATAGATAGGTTAGAGAGGCTGAAGGGGTGGTGATGTAGAGATACATACGTTAGAGAGGCTGAAGGGTGTTGATGTAGATATAGATAGGTTAGAGAGGCTATGGGGTTGTGATGTAGAGATAGATAGGTTAGAGAGGCTGGAGGGGTGGTGATGTAGAGATAGATAGGTTAGAGGGGCTATGGGGGTGGTGATGTAGAGATAGATAGGTTAGAGAGCCTATAGGGGTGGTGATGTAGAGATAGATAGGTTAGAGAGGCTGAAGGGTGGTGATGTAGAGATAGATAGGTTAGAGAGGCTATGGGGGTGGTGATGTAGAGATAGATAGGTTAGAGAGGCTGAAGGGGTGGTGATGTAGAGATAGATAGGTTAGAGAGCCTATAGGGGTGGTGATGTAGAGATAGATAGGTTAGAGAGGCTGAAGTGGTGATGTAGAGATAGATAGGTTAGAGAGGCTGAAGGGGTGGTGATGTAGAGATAGATAGGTTCGATAGGCTGAAGTGGTGATGTAGAGATAGATAGGTTAGAGAGGCTGAAGGGGTGGTGATGTAGAGATAGATAGGTTAGAGAGGCTGAAGGGGTGGTGATGTAGAGATAGATAGGTTAGAGAGCCTATAGGGGTGGTGATGTAGAGATAGATAGGTTAGAGAGGCTGAAGGGGTGGTGATGTAGAGATAGATAGGTTCGAGAGGCTATGGGGGTGGTGATGTAGAGATAGATAGTTTAGAGAGGCTATAGGGGTGGTGATGTAGAGATAGATAGGTTAGAGAGGCTGAAGGGATGGTGATGTAGAGATAGATGGGTTAGAGAGGCTGAAGGGGTTGGTATGTAGAGATAGATAGGTTAGAGAGCCTATAGGGGTGGTGATGTAGAGATAGATAGGTTAGAGAAGCTGAAGGGGTGGTGATGTAGAGATAGATAGTTTAGAGAGGCTATAGGGGTGGTGATGTAGAGATAGATAGGTTAGAGAGGCTGAAGGGGTGGTGATGTAGAGATACATACGTTAGAGAGGCTGAAGGGGTGTTGATGTAGATATAGATAGGTTAGAGAGGCTATGGGGGTGGTGATGTAGAGATAGATAGGTTAGAGAGGCTGGAGGGGTGGTGATGTAGAGATAGATAGGTTAGAGAGGCTATGGGGGTGGTGATGTAGAGATAGATAGTTTAGAGAGGCTATAGGGGTGGTGATGTAGAGATAGATAGGTTAGAGAGGCTGAAGGGGTGTTGATGTAGAGATAGATAGGTTAGAGAGGCTATGGGGGTGGTGATGTAGAGATAGATAGGTTAGAGAGGCTGAAGGGGTGGTGATGTAGAGATAGATAGGTTAGAGAGCCTATAGGGGTGGTGATGTAGAGATAGATAGGTTAGAGAGGCTGAAGTGGTGATGTAGAGATAGATAGGTTAGAGAGGCTGAAGGGGTGGTGATGTAGAGATAGATAGGTTCGATAGGCTGAAGTGGTGATGTAGAGATAGATAGGTTAGAGAGGCTGAAGGGGTGGTGATGTAGAGATAGATAGGTTAGAGAGGCTGAAGGGGTGGTGATGTAGAGATAGATAGGTTCGATAGGCTGAAGGGATGGTGATGTAGAGATAGATGGGTTAGAGAGGCTGAAGGGGTGTATGTAGGTTAAACACAGGATTAAAATACTAAACAAAAGATGTTAGCATTTGATCCACAGCAAATCTTGCCTTCTACTTTACTTAAATGATATACTGTGTACTAATCGTACTACATACTATTTTGAATGTACTGTTTAGTAAAAACAAATGCAGTAAGCAACAAATATCAACACACTAGGCTCATGTGAATGCATAATCTAATGCACAATTACATTCATTCCTGACAGTCGTTCATTTAGGAAGAGTGCATTCACTTCTCTGATTATCTACTGTTGTCAAATAGACACGGGTCTGGAAAGGCCATTGTCTTCCTCAATAGTGTGCAGACAATTCTACTAGATGAAATGCCTAAATTAGTATAACATCCTGGCATTTAACAAAAGCTGGAGAAGATCCAGGTAGGAAACATTTTTGCAGGTGCATGAGTTCTAGATGAAAAAAGGGAAACACTGTGCACTGCTGTTCATGCTCCCATGTGATTTTATTTAGGCAACGTTTCGACCCTTAAGTCTTCATCAAGTCGTTTGACTTGAACACTTGTCTATAGTTCTAAAATGTCCAAACGAGGCCTACTGTTTATAACCTAATTGAATATTGTGTATACAGTATATACTGTGCATCACTGTAATGTTGATTACATTCTTCATGTATGGTTATATATTTTGTTGTATAAATGTTGATTTTGTGGAATCTTTTATTATACCTTTTTCCCTCCTCTTTCAGGAAGTGATGTCACTGACCACTATCCTGGCATCGAAAGCGTAAACATATTCGAAATTTCACATACCATCAAACGTTGTATTTTTGCATACCCAAAATGCCTACTATTTAGAAAAGCGGGCATTGGGACATGACCACTCTCATCGAGGGATTCTCAATGTGATCAACCTCGTGAAATAACGGATGAATAATAGATATTCTCCCAACATACACACAAACACAGTTGTGCGCACACACATACACATCTAATCGGTATTCTCATTACCTCTGTTGATCTTTCCTCTCCCTGCAGACAGTGTTATTTACCCAGTGTCTCTGAGCAGGGGAAACAGGGAGACATGGGTAATGAGACTGATGTGTGCAAGAGTGTGCTCTGGGTAATTTCTTTTGAAATGAAGCCTGATGGGATGAGAGAGGATCAAGAGATTAATGCCAACTCCCCTTTTCTCTCTCCTCTCCCTCATTCCATCTCTCTGTCTCTTTATTCAAATCTGCATTCCTGATGCTAATGGTCTTTTCTGGTTAATTAGATATGAATTGTTTCTGTATATTAACATGGCCACATACAGTACCTGTCAAAAGTTTGGACACACCTACTCATTCAAGGATTTTTCTATATTTTTACCGTTTCCTACATTGTAGAAAGTAGTGAAGACATACAACTATGAAATAACACATGGAATCATGTGGTAACCAAAAAATGTTAAACCAATCAAAATATATTTTATATTTAAGATTCTTCATAGTAGCCACACTTTGCCTTGATGACAGCAGTGCACACTCTTGGCATTCTCTCAACCAGCTTCATGAGGTAGTCACCTGGAATGCATTTCGTTTAACAGGTGTTCCTGGTTAAAAGTTCATTCGTGGAATTTCCTTTTTAATGCTTTTGAGCCAATCAGTCGTGTTGTGACATGGTATTTATTTGCATTAATTCATTTATTTTTTAGAGAAGCTGTAGGGGAAGATAGCCCTATTTGGTAAAAGAACAAGTCCATATTATGGCAAGAACAGCTCAAATAAGTGAAGAGAAATGACAGACCATCCTGTGTGGCTCAGTCGGTAGAGCATGGCGCTTGCAACGCCAAGCGGCGTGGGTTCGATTCCCGCTGGGACCACCCATATGTAAAAAGTAGTGGCCCCAGCCGACTTGTAAGTCGCTTTGGACAAAAGCGTCTGCTAAATGGGATATATTATATTATATATTATTACTTTAAGACATCAAGGTCAGTCAATACAGAACATTTCAAGAAATTTGAACGTTTCTTCAAGTGTAGTCACAAAAACAATCAAGTGCTATGATTGAACTAGCTCTCATGAGGACCACCCCAGGAAAGGAAGACCCAGAGTTACCTCTGCTGCAGAGCATAAGTTCATTAGAGTTACCAGCCTCAGAAATTGCAGCCCAAAGTTCAAGTAACAGACACATCTCTACATCAACTGTGAATCAGGCCTTCATGGTCAAATTTCTACAAAGAAACCACTACTAAAGGACACCAATAATAATAAGAGACTTACTTGGGCCAAGAAACACTACTAATGGACAGTATAACTGTGTCCTTTGGTCTGATGAGTCCAAATTTGAGATTTTTGGTTCCAACCGTCGTGTCTTTGTGAGACGACGATTAGGTGAACAGATGATCTCCGCATGTGTGGTTCCCACCATGAAACATGGAGGAGGTGTGATGGTCTAGGGGTGCTTTGGTCGAGACACTGTCTGTGATTTATTTAGAATTAAAGGCACACTTAACCAACATGGCTACCACACCATTCTGCAGCGATACGCCATTCCATCTGGTTTGCACTTAGTGGGATTATCATTTGTTTTTTCAACAGGACAATGACCCAAAACACACCTCCAGGCTGTGTAAGGGCTATTTGACGAAGAAGGAAAGTGATTGAATGCTGCATCAGATAACCTGGCCGCCACAATCACCCGACCACAACCCAATTGAGATGGTTTGGGATGAGTTAGACCCCAGAATGAAGGAAAAGCAGACAACAAGTGCTCAGCATATTTGGTAACTCCTTCAAGATTGTTGGAAAAGCATTCCAGGTGAAGCTGGTTGAGAGAAGGCTAAGAGTTTTCAAAGCTGTTATCAAGGCAAAGGGTGGATTCTTTGAAGTGTCTCAAATATAAAAAATATTTGATTTGTTTATTAGTTCATGTGGTTATTACTACATGATTCCAAATGTGTTATTTCATAGTTTTCATGTCTTCACTATTATTCTACAATCTAGAAAACAGTAAAAAATAATGAAAAACCCTTGAATGAGTAGATGTGTCCAAACTTTTGACTGGTACTCTATGCACACACTCTCATGGACAAACAACACACAACATAACACACAATTCCTAAAAACACACACTCCCAACGCATCATCACTGACCCTTAACCCCTGAACTGATAGTCCATCATTACTTTATGTTGACCCCTGACCTCTTCAACTGAGAGCCTGTTGAGTCAAAGGGCTTCAAACAGGTGGACACCAACTGTCTATAGAAAGAGAGAGGAAGAGATCATATCTGCACACTGCAACCCACTGTCTAAAGAGAGATGAAGAGATACTGTCTGTACACTGAGAGAGAGAGAGAGAGAGAGAGAGAGAGAGGGAGGAGAGAGAGCAGGAGAGAGAGAGGGAAGGGGAGAGAGAGAGAGAGAGAGAGAGGGAGGGAGAGAGGGAAGGAGAGATAGAGAGAGTCATTGAGAGAGGGAGAGAGAGAGAGAGAGAGAGAGGGGGGGGGAAGGAGAGAGAGAGAGAGAAGGAGAGAGAGAGAGAGAGAGAGAAGGAGAGAGAGAGAGAGAGAGAGAGAGCGTCATTGAGAGAGGGATGAGGGAGGGAGAGAGAGAGGGAAGGAGAGGGAGAGAGGGTAATTGAGAGAGGGAAGAGGGGGGAGAGAGAGGGAAGGAGAGAGAGAGAGAGAGAGAGGAGGGAGAGAGAGAGAGATCGTCATTGAGAGAGGGAAGGAGAGAGAGACAGAGGGAAGAAGAGAGTTAGTCTTTCATGTCACCCCAGAGTTTAAAGGCTTCCCTTTCATGTGAACATTCTGTCATATATTTTCTTTGTTCTGATTCCATCTGCTCCGCTTCTCTCCCCATGATAAAGACATCACTCTCTTCTCCGAGCATCTGAGGGGAGGGCATACAATGTGTGTGTTGTGTATATGTTTGTGTGTGTACGGTCTACATTGTCTGTGTCTAGTCTACATGCTAATGCCATAACTAACACTACGGTGGTGCAAATTAATTGTGTGTGTTTGTGTACAGTATGTGAGCAAGTTTTGATTTAAAGCCTCATTCACAGAAGAGCTTAACAGGACGAGAGTCAAGATAGTGTATCAAATGCTCTCTCTCTCCGTCTCTGGAGTGAAAGAGGGAGAAGAAAGAAAAGGAGGGGTAACCAAGGCATGATGTCACTGGGGAAGAAAAGCAGAAACAGACCTCTGTTCTACCTGCTGTTTGAAGATGGCCCCTAGGAGAGAGTGAAGGAAGACAGGACAGCTGAGTCTTTTTACTGCTACTCTAACTCCATTTCCCATGAGGCCAAAGGGCCGGTTATAGGTCTGATTGGCTATAGTTTACAGGCCTGTAAATAAGGAGGTCAGGGAGGCCGGGTCTTCAACAGGGCTAGACAGCCCCATGAGAGGAGAAGCACGCACACACACACACACACACACACACACACACACACACACACACACACACACACACACACACACACACACACACACACACACACACACACACACACACAGGCTTTTTACGACCCCCTCAGGGTCTTTATTGAGTGAACCGGGGCTCTTTTATTTGACCATTTCTCTTTCCGTCCACACACAGCCAAGGTTTCTACAAAGCCACTCTTTTTGTTGTCCTTGTTACAGATTGAGCCGGTCGCAGGTTACAATAAGTTCCCCGTCTCTGATCTTAATTGGAGCTGATGTGTTGTTCTTCTCCCAGGATGACAGTTCTACTTGGTTCTGCTCAGTTTTAGTGGAACCCGAACCTTTGGCACCCAGCAGTCTGTAAAACACAGCCCAGGGGTTGTAAATGAGCTGGCACAGAGAGATGGACTAAAATAACTGTTATTGTTTCATTTTTAACATTTTCTCACCCCCTCTCACATCTGTTGGTTGGGATAGTTATAGCCATGGCAACCCCTTTCCCTCCCTCCCTCCCTCCCTCCCTCCCTCCCTCCCTCCCTCCCTCCCTCCCTCCCTCCCTCCCTCCCTCCCTCCCTCCCTTTCTTTTTCAGTGGTGCTTTTCTCAATATTGTCGTAATTTCAAATCTCAACGGATTTAATTTTGAGAAAGCTTTTTAAGGATTAGCGAGCGCTGAGGGGGAAAAGGGCCTCTCAACATTGGTAAAAAAAAAAAATACAGCGTCTCTCACACTCACACACACACGCACGCACGCACGCACGCACGCACGCACACACACACACACACACACACACACACACACACACACACACACACACACACACACACACACACACACACACACACACACACACACACACCTACTTCCCTGCTCTGACGGTTTTCTTCCCTGCTCTGACGTCCCGCTCTGGTAAGGAATGGCTGTCAGATGGTTCTGGAAATGAAAGCCAATAGACGGAGTGAGAGGCTGTAATTCCAAGGTTCTTGGAAGACCAACCCAAGTTCTGAAGCCGATGTCTGAGAACATTGAACACAGCCTATTCCGTTTGTGTGAAGGTTCTTTCTGGTAATCTGTTTTGGGTGGTGCTCCGCCAAACCATTAGGAACATTCTATTGGGGCACAGCAGAGATTGAGGGGATTGTAAAAAGAAGTAGCAATCATCTCTTCAAAGAAAATAACTGAATTTCAGTTGAAAACTGAAATAAAAGTTTCTGGATGGACTGCAAGAGTTTTGAATGATGTGCTGAATGTGTTAAATGTGCTTTGGCATTTCATTCAAACCCTGAAAGTGAAAAACTTGATTCCACTGCAGTGAGCCATCAATCTGGCGAAGCCATCAATCTGGCAACAAATGCTTTGGAGATGACCATGGATTCCTCCTCCAGATTAAAGGAGCAGCACCTAAACTTCACAGCAGTGTTCCTTGCTGTGTCATTACCCTCTCTATATCCAGACAGCATCACTTGACCATGTATCTCAGCCTGAGGTGGGGTTGGGACACATTCTGTGTCTGACCTCTGATTGGCTCTTCCCGACAGCCCTTTCCTCTGAGGCATACAGACAGGAAGTAACACAGACAGCCTGTAGTTAGGACTGATAGAGTGACCATAAAGCTAATGCTGGGCTACCCAGAGGGTGTTGGAAGGGGTAATAACCACCCCATTAGAGTGTATAGGGGAGGTCTCTCTGTGTGTGTGTGTGTGTGTGTGTGTGTGTGTGTGTGTGTGTGTGTGTGTGTGTGTGTGTGTGTGTGTGTGTGTGTGTGTGTGTGTGTGTGTGTGTGTGTGTGTGCGTGCGTGCGTGTGTGTGTGTGTGTGTGTGTAAGTTGTTTAAGGAGGGGAGTATAGGTTGGCTGACAGGGTTGTGTAGACCACCCTCTAACATGGTGAAAGAGGCATTTAATCATCCCTCTTTCTCTCCCCAGGTTTTCCGATGGGATGTGTGGAAAGAAGGAGTAGGTGTGAAAGAGAGAGAGAAGGAGAGAGAGCAGATGCCTGTCTCCCATTAACACAGCTCTCTCTGGGATCTCTGTCAGCAAGAAGCA